>NC_142751.1:5645008-5945008 GCF_051943395.1 Hippocampus bargibanti | reverse complement strand
CTGAGTATCACAAGATTTTGTACTGCCACTGAATCACTCATCGTAAGATTTATTGACATACTGTACTGTAGGTATGTCCATTCAAGTGGGGAAACAAATGAAATGGCGTGATAAATGCTGAGCGTGTATACCGTAATTAAAATATTAAGATTAGTTAATACAAAAATCATTATGATTTATTTTACTTTTTTATGGGTGTGAACTCAGCTCACTGAAATGCTAACATAGATCAAATCAGCTGTGGAACGTTTCTTTTGGTTGTGTATTTGTTAATTGAAAGGCACAGTTGATTTCAGTGTGTGTGTGCGTGTGTGTGTGTGTGTGTGTGTGTGTGTGTGTGTGTGTGTGTGTGTGCGCGTGTGTGTGTGTGTGTGTGTGTGTGTGTGTGTGTGTGTGTGTGTGTGCGCGTGTGTGTGTGTGTGTGTGTGTGCGCGCGCGTGTGTGTGTGTGTGTGCGTGTGTGTGTGTGTGTGTGTGTGCGCGCGCGCGCTTGTGTGGGGGTGGGGGGCAGGAGGCTCTCATGTTGTCTTGAGTCAGCAGAGAGCTTCCTGTCGTTTATGTCCTGGAGAAGAGCAGCCCGATGCATGTAGCTATTAATATTTCAATTCCTGTCAGTACATCCTTCAAAAAATATGTCAGTCATTGTGTACATTTTTGTTGAATGGTCGACTATTTCTTAATGAGGTCTATCATGGAATAAATATTTCAAATGTTGTTTGTTTGTTCTTTTATTTATTTTTACAGCTATATATTTTGTATAATGTTTGTTGAATAGATTATTTGGCAAAGGTAAAGGTGCCGTATGCCACTTTCAGAAAAAAGAGAAAAGGCTTCTGAAAAGAGGTAATTAATTGTTACGTGAGTAACCGGGATGTTGACAGAAAGTGGCAAAATGGCTGCCCACTGAGATGGCTAAAAATGGGCGGATTTTCCAGCTGAACATACCCTTACCGTGCCAACTAACTTGTACCTAAATGAAAATATATATATATATATATATATATATATATATATATATATATATATATATATATATATATATATATATATATATATATATATATATATATATATATGTTCCGCTTATCCTCAATAGGGTGCTGAAGCCTTTTCCTGCTGTCGGAGGGCAGTAGGCAGGGGACACCCTGAACCGGTTGCCAGCCAATCGCAGGTCACACAAAGATAAGCAACCGTCCGCGCTCACACTCACACCTACGGACAATTCAATCAGCCTATCATGCATTTTTTTTGCAACATGGGATGAAACCGGAGTACCCGAAGAAAACCGACGCAGACCCATGGACAACATGCAAACTCCACACAGGAAACCTGGAGCTCGGATTGAATCCACAACCTTTGCACTGCAATAATTCCCAACATATTCAAGATAATATATTGCCACATTTTTCATTTCAAATCACTAATTTCAGTTGTCGTATGTCATTAATTATTCGTGGATTAATATGACAATTGAGGAAATCAAAACCAAGAACTAAGAACAAATACTGCTTCTGTTGCGAAAATTGTCTATTGTCAATTGTCTATACTACTTGTCAGGAAGGTTGCCAATGAGCTTTGCCCTTACAATTTTTAAATTTATTGAATAGTAAAGTGCCTTTAATATCAAAGAAGGAGGGTATTGATCGTGATAAGCGCCAAGCTTTAAACAAGTGCCCCCTTGTTTTTGTCATGATCTGGTTGGCGACCAACGGGTGGCGCTGTCGGCCCCGCCTGCACCTGAACAGTTGCCGGTTGTTTCCAATCAGTCACACTCAAAAGGACACCTGGCACGACCATTCGGTGTCGGGTAATTGTTAAATGTCATTGAATGCTGTTGAACACATTGTATGATGTTGGATGCAAATGTATGCGTTGTGTGCTGTGCATGTGTTTGTTTAATCTTGCCGGACTTTTAATCTTGGTTTTCTTTTGATACTTTGTATTTTTTCCATTCAGATGATTTTGATGTTTTACATTTTGTTCCTGCTGACTTTATTTTAATACAATTTCTCAAATACAACCTCCTGCTGCCTCCTGCCTGCTTTTTGCGATCCTCACCCGCCATCACCATCACGCAAAACGTGACAGTTTTTTAAGAGTGAATACTAATTCGGGGTTCTTCATTATTTTTTTATAACTTTCTACCACAGGAGATTACGCTTTAACAATTGTAACTCATAACTATGCAGGGGTAGTGAAGTAAAAACCTACACCATGCAATGTTATTTCTTGATTTAAGGTGCAACATTGAAGTCAAGATCAAATTTATGGCGCCTTGGCTCTGGCCATAAATCTGGCACCATTTGTATGAGTTATGGTGCCTATGCATCTCATGATCCTTTTTCTTCTATCGTTAATATTATGTGGGTCCCTGAGCTTCTTGTTTGTCTGCTGACTTTTTTAGATGGACAGGACAATGCAATGCTGGAAGGAATATTTGCCTAATGAGCCAGTGTTGTTTCTCCCGCATGAGCCTTTTTATTACAATGCTGGATTCATTTGAAAATGTCAATATCGCTGACATTGAAGACGTCAATTCTCAAGCTCATGGCTTGGGGTTGCTTGTCTTCTTTTCCCAGTTTGATCCTCCCACGCTGCTTATTTCAATGTGAAGTTTGAAAGTACATGGACCTTTCGAAACTTCTTTTGAACCACATTGTTGTTGTTGTTGTTGTTTTTTTTT
The DNA here is from genome assembly GCF_051943395.1 of Hippocampus bargibanti. Classification (NCBI taxonomy): domain Eukaryota; kingdom Metazoa; phylum Chordata; class Actinopteri; order Syngnathiformes; family Syngnathidae; genus Hippocampus; species Hippocampus bargibanti. The sequence goes on along the minus strand of NC_142751.1, from coordinate 5,942,326 downwards.
TGGGGGGGGGTCTTTTTTTTTTTGCTCTGAGGGCACTGATGTTTGAGCGAATAGAGATATGTTGTCACAGAAATGTCACAATGAGAGGTCAGAGACAGAACCTTGTCCCTGGAGGCATTTTTTTCTTTCTGCATTCTGTTCCAAATGTTTCCTCTTCGACTTTTTGAACTTTGGAAGTTGAGGTTGATGCAGCGGTTAGCGCTGTCACTTCATGGAAAGCATATTTTTTTAATATATATATATATATATATATATTTTCTTTTTGCTTTTGATTGCACAAATGATACTAAGAGCCACACCGTAAAGACACTTCTATTCTCGGGAGGGCCACAGGCTGTTCATCTTAGGTGGGGTTGGCAAGGGTTCACAAACCTGGGGTCCAAGCAGTGGCGGGTGATGGATTTCATCGCTTGGCCTTCAGTAGTGCTACGTCTGAAGTAAGCCACACTGAAAAATGTGTGGTGAGTCCACTAGAGGGAACAATCAGTCAGGAAATAACCGACCGACTTTTCTTAATGATGTCCATTTTTTCTTCTCCTCCTTCAGCTATTGTGATTCGACAAAACTTATTTTAAAACAACACAATATATTTGCTTATGCAGCTCGATACCGATACAGTGTGCTAGCTCTGGCTAGTATGCTCTTATGACTAGCGGCTAACTATCATTGGGGAGTAGCAATCATAGTTTGCGAAAACTCTGACATTGACTAGTGCCTTCTAGAAGGCGTTGGTACCCCCTTTTGGGTTGCCAACTCGATATCTGATTGGTTAGAGCAACAGTTGGATCGACACATTCAATGTGACAGGGCCCACAGAACTGATTGTGAAGGTGTCCGGTTAGATTTCTGACCCTGGTAACAAATGATGACTGAAATGTGATTGGTTAAATGCTTGTACGAAAACACACATCTGGAAGCAGCGCAACAGGGGAAAAGAAGTGAAAGGAAGCTTAAAGACAAAGGTAAATAAAACGACTTTATTTTACAGGACAGTTTATTTCTTTAATTAAAATATTTTGCATAGTTTTAAGGCTTATTTAGTAGAAATGTATTTTTTTATGGAGATCTGGATATCGGATTATTCTCATTTTTAATGGTTTCGTATGGGAAATAAATGTTTGGCAGACGAACGTTTTGCCTTGGACACATTTTCTGGGAACCAATTAAGTTCGTAAACTGAGGTATCACTGTATCTGAAAGACCTCATTTCGGCCAGCATCTGTGGTGCTGTGTTTGTTTGCCATCCACACTTGGTGTTTGATGATGTATTTTTTTAACCTCATCCAGATTTTCCTTTGTTGTCTGTCCAAGGTCCCGTCTCATTGTTATTTGTTGGCAGCTGGAAACTCTCAATTTCGGTCAGTGGCCCTCTGAATTCTAATTAATTGAAATATTCAGGGGTAAGAAGTGTTGTTTGTTTGCTTTTTTAATGCCAAGACATTTCTCTTTGTATTATGTAAGACACTTTGATATAATAGCGACTTTTTTTGAAAAATGAATGTGCTCTCAACAGGCGGTTCAACAGTCACTAGCTGGAGCAGTGTTTTTTTCTGTTTCATGTCTCCAATATTCATAAAGACCAACCTTTGCCATACCCAAACATTAATTGTTCTGCTACTTTCAGCTTGAATTTCATAGTCACCCAACTAAAGCATGCAGCATGCCATTAGTGTTATGACAAGTTTTGTCAGAATTGAATTTTAGTAATTGAAACCCTCTGCCAGTGTTTTAAATAATGACAAATGATATTGGCATGACATATATGACCACAGAATTATACAGATACTAATTCTAAAATTATTGAGTCGGGAATCAAATGTCTTCCAACCTTTAATGGCTCCAAAATAAGGGACAGTTAAAAAATGTGTGTCTATTTGTTTTGTCTATGTAGCTACAATGACCTACAGTGACCCTCATCATTAAACAGCCCAATTAGGAACATGGCTATTGCGGCCATACTGCTCCAATCCCCTTTATTCACCTCACAATGCGTAGACTCCTGCTAAGGCCAGGGAGAGGTTGTTGATTTTCGGCTTGCTGGTCACATCATCTGGTGACACACATTAATCATGTTGCTGTCAGGCTTTGCTTGTGGTCTATTCAGTTCACTTTGGCATGATACATTCTGAAAACTTTTGAGCTAACTTTCTGAATGTTGACCTGAGGGTTCAACTCCTCAATTAATCAAACGAAAAAAGGGGGAAAAACATTGACATAGAGTATTTTCTGTTTTCTAAGAATGTAAATGAAGGTTGTTCTTGTTCTCAAAGAGATGAGTTTCAAAACTGCCATATTTTGCTGGATTAGCCCATTTTGGCAGGCAGGAGTCAAATGGCTGGTGAGCAGAAAAAAGAAAGAAAGAAAATCTTCCGCAGTCTGGTCCCCCCAAGGCCTTGGTAGTACTTCACTGAATCGCTGTGGACTGTTTGCAGGAGCAATGCGGGAATAGAGTGGGAATCAATGCTTAGTTGCACAAAAGTGAAAATCACTCAGAAAAAGTTTTCTTCATCAGCTGTTTCGTATTACATGGCAAACCCAATATTTTTATTTCATCAGATGCCACAATGCCATAGTTACTGGTAGGTCAAAGAAAAAGCGATAGGGAAGATGGTTATATGGAGCTGAGCAAGCAGAGTAAGTCCCCAGTTCGGAATTCCAAATGGGTAGTGAAGATTCACATGTCGGTTACCAAAACAATCGATCTCCATCTGCCCCCAAACTCTGGAACTCACTTCCTCCCAACATTCGCAACATCGATTCTCTTCCCACCTGCAAATCCCATCTCAAAACCCACCTATTTAAAATCGCATTTTTTGTGTAGCTTTATCTCTTGTTTCTATTTATAATCGTATTTTATCTATTATTGTATCTGTTTTTCTTTCTATGCTTGCCTGTGACTGTAAAGTGTCCTTGAGAGCTTTGAAAGGTGCTTGTAAATAAACATTATTATTATTATTATTATTATTATTGTTATTTTATTATTATTATTATTATTATTATTATTATTATTATTATTATATACCACCTCCTACCATTTGAATATACAGTACTGTGATACCTCAGTTTACGAACTTAATTGGTTCCCAGAAAGTGTGTGTAAGGAGAAAAGTGTGTCTTTGAAACATTAATTTCCCATAGGAAACCATTAAAAATTAGAATAATCCGTTTCCAGGTCCCCATAAAACATAATTTCCTACTAAATAAACCATAAACTACACAAAATAGACCTTATTTTATTTATAATAAATGTGCTATTGTATTGTAATTAAAGAAATAAACTGTACAGTATAATAGTCATTTTATTTACCTTTGGATGGTCGTTGATGTAGTTGCCTCTTGATGATATCCGAGTGAAGTTGCAGTGTTTTCTCAATGATAATACCCTCGCACACTGTCCCCCGCTAGCTGCTTTTCGTTAATCCAAATCAACAGAAGTTTTTCAACCTCTTTTATTGCCTGAGAGCGTTGCTTAGACAACACAGAAACACCTTTAGCCACATACTGGTACTCGGACGCTAAATCACACAAACACACCTCGTTCATGTTTCTCGATGATCTCCTTCTTCTGCTCGACCATACTTTTGTTTTGTATCCTCTTCGGCTGAACTAGCCTGTGGTGGGGTCTTTTTCTGTCCCATAATAGCAAATGTATCCTTGATAACAAACCACGTATGCCATTTATGCACTCAGAGAAAGGGTGTGTGGAAAAGTAGTCCGGCAGCCTCGAAACGTGTGTTTCCCGAAAACTAATTTGTATGCCAAGATTATATTCTTGCGAATTTAATGTTTGTAAGGCGAAAAGTTTGTTAGCTAAAGCGTTTGTAAGCCGAGGTATCATTGTATTGTGAATCCAATATGTTGTTTACAAATGACTTCTATGTTACTACAAGTGTAATGGTTCGACCTCCCTGCAGGCAGCCGAGTTTCAGTTCCCACTTGAAAGTGCCACGGAGCACTTATGTTTTTTTTCCGCCTGTAACAGGCAGCATTTTTTTACAGCCACGTTTTGTTTAACGGATATGTTGGCACTGTTGAATAGTTTGTGCTAGTGAAGGTGGATTGCTTGTGGAATACCGATGGGTATTTGGATCAGAGAGTTGGTGCTTGGAATTGAATTCAACAGCAGTAAGCCAATCTCTTTCCCATCAATGCACACTGCAGCTTCTTGTTTACTTGCAAACTTGACTTCTAACAGACGGGTGCCCATTTTTATATTGGCGTCTGATCCACTCATGAAAGAACACGTGAATTCTCTCCTCTTTCATCTACAACTGATTCAAACAAATAGTGTGAAGGAAAAGTGGTTAAGATTGCACAAATCCTCGTTTTTCAGTACGTAATATGTGTCTTATTTTATTTTATGTAAACTGTTATATCAAACGTTTTGTTACAGCTGCAGTTGTTGTGAAAGCGCTCAACAAAATGGACATACCGTGCATCAGTTGGTTTTAATACTCTTCATGCATTCACACTTCACAGCATCAGTCCATTGAGAGACTCCACCTCTCGTCTGGTGTCACGTGCAGTAACATTGTGACTTCAGTAGGGGTCACACTTACTCTGTCACTTCATTGGGGAGACGGGGAGGGTTTTGTTTCTGTTCCATGGTTGTTTTAGAGGAGCAGACCCTTGAGCAGACTGACAGTGCAACGACACAGCCCGTGCTCCCACCCAGGCTAAATCAGACAACAAATGACTATTTCTGCACGGCCATTTCAACCTTTCGGTACAAAGTCATCAGACGACAGCATTAACTGAGTCACTTTTTTTACGAAAGGATATGAGTCATGTGATCATTTGACATTAAAAACGTCTGTTGGAAAAAAATGTCATATTCTCAAGTGGATGCCAGCTTCAGTGAAAGTTGATTATTTTTTGTAAATGGCTCTCTTACACAGCCTTTAAATACATTTGCCAACAAACCCAGAAGTAGAAAAACATAAATGATAAATCTTGAACTGGACTTTACAACGCCGTCAGTAATAAATGTACAGTATTAGTAAATTTGTAGTTTTAAAGCTACAAAACCTGTATGGTAAATTATTGCATTGAACCAAATTTTATGAAAATTATGTTTGCAGTAAGTTGTGCGTGACATTCCAACATTTGTTTAGCATTTTAAGGTCCCTGTGAGAGAGAACACATTTAATGTAAAGTAATACCAGATTCAGAATAAAATTTTAAAACCCACATCAACAACAATAATGCACAAGGAATTTTCTTTCCCATTTACAACCCACGGACCATAAACAAAATGATGACCAATGACGATGTGGAAAAAGATGCAGCCCGCGAAAAAAGGTAAAAAAAAGAAGGCTCAACAAATGTAGCTTAGAATGAAAAGACAATTACAACTTTTTATTGTTTAAGTTCATGGAGTTGCTTGTCATGTTGCCCCAAGGGCACGTAAGCCAGTATCTTCTTGTGCCGGTCCCAAGCTAGCATAAATACGGAGGGTTTTGTCAGGAAGGGCATCAGACGTAAAAGCATGCAAATCAAACCTCTAAAGATGGAGGACACTGATTCGCTGTGGCGATCCCTTGAAAGGATAAGTCGAAAGGAAAAGAAGAAGACAACACATCTCCAAAATTTACATGTAGTGAACAGATCGGATATAAGGAGAGTCGTCACTTTGCAAGATGGAGGTTTTAGTGGACCACCCCCACCAAATAAAAAGGAGGTGAGCGGAGCAGGGTGTATTTGACAAAATGTATTCAAAGAACATTGTCAGGATCGAAATTTAAAACAACAAAGTCAACAGAACACAAATATCCAAAGTAACAAACAAAACCATGATTAAAACATGACTGAAAACAAAGCAAACCAGACATGACAAAACAAAGCGTACAGGGTGAAACAAACAATAATCCTTCAATGAATGGTCGTGCCGGGAGTCCTTTTAACCTCCACTGATTAAAACAACCAACAGCTGTGCAGCTGCAGGGGGGATCCTACAGTGCCACCCATTGGTAGCAAACTGAAACGTAACACTGAGTTTGCTTGTTGAATCCCTTGCCACCTAACTATCCAGCTACGAGTTCTCCATCCAGCAAAAACATGCAATGGAATGATTATCAAAAATATTCTGCAGCTTTTCAAATGATTTTGAGTGTCGCCTCACAGGGTCACATTACAAACGACAAACATGCATCATCTTAAATTCCATGAAAACTAGTGAAGCAGCGGCCGCAAGGGATATTCTTTTGTCTTGATTGGACAAACTTGAGTGCCATGGTAACACACAAGGTAGTTTATACCACTGAGGCTTACACTGTGGTTGTGCTGTTTAATTATGTTCTGAAAGCAGACTTTGTTCACCCGCACCAGTCAACACCACATTCCAGGTACATTGTCATATGTGAAGAAATGTTCTCATTATTTCGGTGGTCTTACCTGAGCTCAGGAGACTTGTACAAATTATGAAAAAAAAAAAAAATCCATCCAGGGAAGGAAGCTACGGACAAAAAATATTCTGAAACAATTCCAGCTTTGTTAGAACCTCGTCTTGAATTCTCAGGGAAGAAGCTTTAAAATGATGCCGGGACTACAAAAAAATAAGTCTTTATTTAGTCCTTTTGTACAATGCTACAGTCATTCGGTTACTTTCAGCAAATACTCAAGCTTGTTTTCGGTTGATACTACATTTAACCTTTGTAGAAAGTTTGAAGTCATACCATATGACATGAATGCACACTCACGCACACCCACGCGTACATGCACACGCGTACATGCTCACGTACACGCACCCCTCCCTCCTCTTTCATGGAACCTTTTGGAATTGGTTTGTTCCACCTGCCCCATTAGTCAATAGGGAGGTCTAATTGAGTTCATTTCCACTTGCCTCTTTCTTTAGTTAATCTCAACCATGACCGAATGGAAAAAAGAAAAACCATCACCTATTGTTATTAGGGAACTCAACCCCTGATAGTTCCAAAAAGAAAATGCCAATTTAAAAAAAAAGCAAGAAATACAAATCACAAGCTGTTCATGACATCAGGATTTTCGTTATGAGATCTAATTATAGTGATACCTCGGCTTACAAACGCTTTAGTTTACGAACTTTTCATTTTACAAACATTAAATTCTCAAGAATATAATCTTGGCGTACAAACTCGTTTACCGCAAACGAACCAAACCCCACGGAGCGCCACGGTGGCTGGTGGAGCAATTTTCCTCACCCCCTTTGAGTCCAGAGGTGGTTTGTTATTGAGTGGAGTACTTTTGCTATTATTGGACCAAAAAAAGACCCCACCACACCACTACTGTTAAGCCGACCACTACTGTTAAGCCGAAGCGGACACAAAAGAAAATTACGGTTGAGCAGAAGAAGATCATTGAAAAGCACGAACGAGGTGCAGCTGGCGGACTAGTTTTCATCCCCCCTCCACCATTTATTTCATTGAGTGCAGACGTGGTTTGTAATCGAGTGGAGTACTTTTGCTATTATGGGACCAAAAAAGACCCCACCACAGGCAAGTGTTAAGTCGATGAGGACACAAAAGAAAATTACGGTCGAGCAGAAGAAGCAGATCATCGAAAAACACGAACGCAGATCATCCAAAAACACGAACGAGATGTGCGTCGGTGTGACTTAGCTGTCCCAGTACCATTACGCTTAGTCGACCATTGCTACCATCCATTGACAACTACCATCACAAAGTTAAATAAAACGACTTTATTATACATTACACTTTATATATTTAATTAAGGGAAAAGCCAAAAGGAAAAGAAGAAGAAGACAATACAATATCACATTTATCATACATAAAATAAGGTGTATTGTGTGTAGTTGTAAGGCTTATTTTGTAGAAATGTATATTTTATGGGGACTTCTTTGAAGGTGACATGTTTCGCTTCGGCAGCGAACTGACCTGAAGGAGTGCAACCATCAACGTCTGTGCATTCTTGCAGACACCATATTTCCTCTTTATTTGTTCGACTTCTGATTTCATGAGCTTTGAAAGACAAATAAATCAAATCAGCATTTATGTGACGATGAAACCCGTCTCTTCAGTGGAAAGCAAAAGTGCAGTTGATGCATCTATGCATATGTTTACAGATACTCCAGCCTAATATAAAGTTTTTTCTTAAATTTAGAGTTGCTTTGCCTCTTCTTTCCGTCTCTGTGTTAAAAACTCATAGACAATTTGTCCATACACGGATTGCCGCAGCAGATGAAATGTTAAAGTGTAGATTGTAGACGATCAGTGAGCCTAATGTCAAATCACATTTTACTATCGGATTCACGAGCCGGAGGCGAAAACCCGAACATGTTTTCAGCCTTGTCTCTTAGAATTACGGACATCAATCATGAGAAAGGGTGCGAGGAAAATAAAATTTCACCATGGAAACTAACCAAATCGTTCAACTTGCATGACCCTGTCTCATTGGCGACTCCTTGCAAGTCAAATAAACTTTGGTAAAAAAACAATGTTTGGACAATACGGCTCCAAAATTCTCGGTTCAAATTCTCATGTGACAATTCAGGAAATCATCAACCCCCCACCCCATTGAAGCCAATGATTGAATGCTTTGCCAGTGGCTTATTGATGAGTTAGCAAAAGTATTTTTGGCAGCAGACCTTACGTGGCGGTATATTCAACTTTTCAGAGCACTCTCATTAAAGGCGATGTTATTATTGCACTGGCTCGATTTTGCGAAAGGAGTCTGGACTTATCCAGCAGGCTGGTCTTTGGCCAGCGGCCACGCTTGCGGCTGTTGCCTACTTAAGGTACAGCTCACATGCTTCCTCGAGTCAGCCGAGTGAATCCACAATGCTTGTCCGCAAGTCCGGCACGTAAATCACTACACTGTCAGCGACTCGTTATTGGTATTTCTTCCTGTCATTTTTGTGGTGAGGGATTTGGGGGTTTCAAGTCGAGGATCTTAGGGCCTTTTTGCTTCAGGTGAGGAGCACTTAAGCTAAAGTTCATATGCTTAGTCAGACTTAGATTTAGGAGCTTAATCAAAAGGTTGTGGTGTTTTTCCTAATTTTGTGAGCCTTGCTGTTTAGCATTGTCGTTAAAATGTGTAAAAAAACGACAAGTAAACAACTGCAGCAAGTGCTGAAAATGTGCTGTTTCGCTTTGAGTCTTTTTGTCCTCTGCTTTTTTTTCTCCTGTGGAGATTTGTTGTTAGGGCTTTCAAGCGATTTTGCAGAGAAATTATTATGAGCTGAATTATGAGCATGACAACAGGACAGATGCCCTAAATTTCAAATTAAATGCCAACAGGAATGGAGCTCCTCTTCAGGCATTTATCACAGAGACAAGAAAAAGCATTTCATTGCACAATTATGAAGATGCAAACACTTATCCAAAACGTTCCCTCATTAAACAAACATTTTCCGTAATTTGTAGGCTGGAAATTCAAGTGCCTTTTTGTTCATTTCCTTAGAAAGACTTGATTTGGCTCTGACCTGTCTAATTACAATATTACAGCTAAGTCAGGATCACACCAGAGTCGTTGTTATCATTACAAGGCTGTCAATGTTTTAATTATGGGAAGCTGTGCACTTGTTTCTCATCAGAAAGTCCGTCCTCCTGCAGGGACTTGCTGTCAGGGCAGACAAGGGAGGCAATGACTCCCCTGACCCCTTGTGGAACCCAACATGTTGTCATTGGCGCTTTCATAACATATTAGACATCAAGGTAAGATCAAACGCTTAAGATCAGGGAAAAAAGTCTATGACAGAAGGATGAAGGTATGAAAGGGCCTGTGCGGAGTGAGGATTTGAGAAGGGGACGGGGGGAGGTTCAAGCTGATGAGCCCATCTTGACCTCTAATATCTGTCTCTCCAGAGTGAGACATCAGACCTCTTTGGGGCAGAATGCAGGCATGCTTGTTTGAAAAAGGTCTGTGGAGGCCAAATGGTAGCAAGAGCACAGTGACGGTTCGCTCACGGAGTAATGAAGTGTGACACACAGATAACAGCTTCCTTCGTTTGAAAACAGGTCTTCCTCTGAGAAGGTGATGTCACAATGGTTGTGTTGTTATTACTACAAGCGAAGAGACCAGCACCAAGCACCTGCAATGTAGCTTTTCTTTGCTTCTACTACAACTATGTTTGTCTATCCTCTTCCATCATGTGTTATTTCCGTTATTACAGACAATTATCAATCCTAATGATTATTTGATTGAGAAAATATGCCTTAGGCGGCCTTATCTTTCAAGAGTTAGCGTGTCAACCTCACAATGCAGCAGTCGTGGGTTACATCCTGGCTCCGGCTTTCATGTATGAAGTCTGCATGGGCTTGCCCTGTGTATTCCAGTTTACTCCCACATTCCCAAAAAAACATGTGTGACGTGTTGATGGAACACTCAGAATAGTCACAAGGTGTGAGTGTGAGCGCGGATGGTTGTTCATCACAGTTTGCACAGCAATTGTCTTGCCACTGGTTCATGGCAACCCCTGCCAAATGCCCAAAGACAGAAGTGAAATAGAAAATGGATGGATGGATGGATGGATGGATGGATGAAAATACGGCATGCAAGTGCGTATGCATGTCACCTCAGCAACATGTCCAAATACTTATTGTCAAATGGCATGAGGAATAATAATCCATTTGATTTCTAAGCGCCTTTCAAAACTCTCAAGGTCTCCTTCGTCACAGTATAAAGGTTTTCTGTGGGTGAGCAGCATCAGCCACACACGCTAGCATTCACAATACCTACACTTGTTTATACTCCCCCCCCCAAGAAATGCAAACAGTAAAAGTTATGATGAGTGAACTCCTCTCTTCTTCTTTTCCTTTCGGCTTTTCCCTTCAAGGGATCACCACAGTGACTCAGTGTCCTCCATCTAAAGAGGTTTGATCTACATATTTGTTTTGGCCAAGCTTTTACGTCGGATGCCCTTCCTGACACAAACCTCTGTATTTATACGGGTTTGGGACCGACACAAGAAGATTCATGTCCCTATGTGGCTACAGAACAAGCAACTCGCTCAGTAAAAGGCTCTCAAACACAAAATGGTCATCGGCACAGCAACATACAAAAAGCAAAACTGTACTCACCAGTCATTATGAGCGAACTACAAATAGCAAATTGCCTGTTGAATTGTTAACAGGCTTCGATCTTTGCATGGCAATCACGTCCCTTGATTGGCAAAATTGCATTGAAAAATGTGTTCACTCCACCCTTGGAAGGACCAGAGGCTGCTGAATCCCATAGGTTGTGATTTGCGGCATTTATTTATTTATCTATTTTACTAAGATGGCAACAGCACCGTCAGTCAAAGCATCATACTCAGAGCCATGGATAGGCCAGGAACTTTAATGAGAAAGTGCTGAATTATGCAGCATGGACTGCTGTGGCAGCTCTGATTCCACAGTGTCACGGTGCGGACTTATATCACTCAAAGCAGACAAAGGACTTAAAAGGAATAAGAAAGCCAATCATTGAGGCATTGCCACTCCTTAAAAAAATAAGACATAAAAATAAATAGAGTGATATGACAGCAGAGGTAGAGGTAGGTAACGACCGTAGCCGCGACCATTTACATTTGCTCAAATATTTGATGACATTGAAAATAGAGGTTGTGTTTCACCTTGTCCATTTTTTTCAAACATTTCAAGCATGCAACTTTCTCATTTCACAGAATCTCTCATATCATAATTCACATTGTCGTGGATTATTGTTTTATATCGGAAGAGCTCTATCCTACCTATAACAACAAATTTTCAATGTGTCAGAGTTAAGGTAATTTTAAACATGTTTATGGATAAATATAAAAAGGTATAAAATTACCACAGACACACAATTTTTGGAACATACTCATAAAAGAACTGCATAAATTTTCGATCGGTAAAACTATGTTTTATTAAAAAGTTCAACAAGGCTAAAGACAGTGACTTGCCGGGGCCGAGTGAAGATTCTGGGGTGGGGGTCACCTCTTTTCTTTTGTGCCATATAGTTTTGTTCTCTATCGGAACAGTTTTGAAATGCAGCCTCCTGCCAAGCAGAGCTACAGGTAATCGAGACTATTTTTGTGTTTTTGTCATGTCAAGCTGGCTCACCAACTCAGTGCAGCACAGGAAAAAGGGCATCGGCCTGTGCCGACCCATTCCCTGGGGTGATGAAATGCGCAGCAAACATCAAAGGGTCTGACTCCCCTCTACAAAAGCAGGTGGCCCTGACCCTTTTTTAGAGAAGGCCCTTAGATTTGTTATTGTCCCTGATCTTCATGTAGGTGTGTACTGAGTCATTGTAATGAATCATACAGTCATTAAAAGAATAGGTGTGAAGCTTGTGGTCATTAAACGAGTTTGAGTCAACTTTGTTTCAAACTGATGAAAAACAATGCCCCCATAGTATAAAGGTGTTTTCATTGTAAAAAAGTACACTTGCATGTCCATTAAAAAGGTATACTTTCCGTAATTAGTTTCTACTGTTTTATTGATTATTCTTTGCAATAATGTTGTTGGAGAAACATTTTCGATGCAAGTTTTTGTATGGTAAGTCAACATTGCCTAATGCCAAGGTGTGAGCATGTTGTAGAAAGGGTGTACTTGAAGCTGGAACTTTTGCAAAAAAAAACACACACCCCAACAATGAACTTATCCACTGTCATTCCCATATTTATTTGGGAATTGTTTTTTTCTTGCTGAGGCGGTGCGATTAAAGCTTTGGTCAGACCTCTGGCAATGTTTTGCCCTCCTACGAGGAGTCAGCATTTCCCTTTTGTACAGCCGCCCCCACTTTCAATGCAGATAACTCTACAACCAAGTAAGCTCGAAATAAACTTTTTTTTTCTAATGAAAGAAAAGAGTCAACGATTTCTTATGCTAAATTAAATTTTGATGTAGTCCTAATACTCAATACTCTGTGGGTCCTGAAATTTGAGTGAAAATGACAAAAACCCTGGCACTGGATTGGACACTTTTTGCAGTGAATGAGTTAAAAAAAATAATAATAATAATAAAATAAAAAAAATAAAAACAGCGTTTGACTATTGTGACATTTTGCACAGGTCAATACATTGTCATGGGTCCAGAATTCCTCACGAGAGAAACACACAACATCACACATCTCCACTATGTCATCTTTGGGTACAACCATCATTTGAAAATCAACGAATAACCAAAATACCATATTTTCTGACTTGTAATCACCCTTTAGCAAAGCCTCCGAAGACTCACAATTCTTCATAATCTTTTACTTTACCTCGCAACTTCAAGGACGTCAACTTTATTTATTTATTTCAAACACCCTAAAACATGGGTGTCAAAGTCATTTTTTCGGCTGGCCACATTGTATTTATGGTTTCCTCTTGAGGGCCGTTATGAATTTGGGGAAGCCATTAGAATGTTTAATCCACTCCACATATTACATATAGAGCGCACAACAAATTAATGAATAACTAGTTTTCAAATCTGAAGTCAAGAATAATGATTGTTATTGTGGTTTACATCCAAAAATATGAAACTTGATTTCCTTTTGCGGGCCGAAAAAAATGATCTGCCTGGCCAGATTTGACCCCCGGGCCTTGACTTTAACACCTGTGCCCTAAAACATTAGAGATAATCCACCTTGATTAACTAGGTCCACAAAATGACAGATTTTAGTTGAGGGTCAGTTCTTTGAGATATTGTTTTATCAATACCACTTGGGGCAAGAGTTCTTTAAATTTGAGAGGTCTTTCAATTTGAGAGTTCTTTCAATTTGAATAAACGTCAGTTTGTAGATATAATTTGATCAAATGTCTTTGATGTAAGGCTCCCATGGCAGCAGCACTCCTCTTCAACGACAGATGGTTGAAGTGGTTAGTGAATTGTGCCCTCTCATTGATTGAGTTGGAATCTAAATTTCTGCTGGAGACTGTGGCTTCACGCTGTTGAGTCCCTCTCAGAGGGCTCACTGGCCGGCTGTGAGGTCATGCTGCGTTACCATCGAAGGATCCATTTTCCTCCTGGGGGACCGGGTCCAGGACACAATTTCACAGACGACCCGCTGAATTTCAACACAATGAAGACGTATGGTGTCCAAAGGATGCTTATATATTTACAATATAATACAATAGAATATACAGTATATTGATTTCTGCAGCTTGGGACTTATCAATCAGAGGAAAGCTGCTTAAACAGCAACTCCCGCCTTCCCACTCTATTCCTTCATGCCATCAACCACCATCACATCACAATAAAACGACTTTATTATACAATAGCACATTTATTATACTTAAAATAAGGTATATTTTGTGTAGTTTTAAGACTTATTTAGGAGAAAATTATGTTTTATGGGGACCTAGGAACGCATTATTCTTATTTTAATGGTTTCTTATGGATTTCCCAATGTTCGGAATATGAACTTTTCGCCTTACACACACTTTCTGGGAACCAATTATCACTGTGGTATCAGGTATCACTGTGCAAATAAATACAAACAAAAAATGTTAAAAAGACGTTGAAACTGCCTGCACAGTTAACCTCTGTGACAGGTGACCTTCGGTAACCTCTGCCATCTGGTTTTGGTTGGTTCCACCGCTAGACAGTGTGGACACATGTGTCTACTATATTTTCTACCACAATGACCTCTGATATTACGACACTTAACTGTTCCTGTGACATTACCCCCTAGACATCTCAGAGCTGGTCCTTTCATGAGATCACAGCCCGGTTCAAGTTGTTGCCTTAGTCATGCGAAGTCTTACTCTTGTCTTCATGTTGGATGACATCCGGGATTTGTGACATCTGTTCTCTGCTCCCTGTCAGCATTCGCTATTGTTTGCTTGGTTAGCCAGCAGCTGTTTGTCATTCTGGAACTTCATGCCCCACAAGATCTAAGCTCTCATCTTCTCAACCACTTTCTGTTGCATGTCCCTTTGGAACTTGTAATCCAAAGTCGGCACAGATGTACCAGTACTCTATCACGGCCACTTAGTGCCTCTCCGTGTATGTCTTGTTTGCTTCTTTTGCAGTCTTTGCATGCCGGTCTTTTTAAAAGATGAATATCTCTCACAAATATCTCTCGACTACTGAAGATGCATTTGCAGGCTGTCTATTGCATACTACAGCAAAAGATAGCAATGAAAGCATAATTAAATAGTATCCATTTATGGACCTGACATTGTGTTCTGGAAGAAAAGACTAATTGCTGAAGCGTATATAAAGTCTAAACACCTCTGTTTAGATGCCAGGAAATAAAGAATTTCAACTTGACATTTTACCTAAACAACAACTTTTATATTTTTATGCTCTATACTATGTTTAAGACCTTTTGGGTGCATTCGACTATTAGATGTTTGCTTGTTCAATGTTCAGCTTTAGGTTTATTTTCTATCATGAAATAAGAACACAAAAATGCTCTGTCTCCTTTAGGCAGTAGCTGTTTACCATATTTTTGACGAATTATGAGGTGAATAATCTTCCTGTTTTTATATTAGTGTGTCTCAGTCCAAATAATTCTTGTGTATACAGACCATGTCAAATTAATTTGGGGCTGCTGCAGTAGGACGCATCTTTTTGGGTCACCATCCCGAAAGAGGAGTGTGTCACAGTTAACAGTGATTGACAACTTTGTCAGACGAGTACAGGTATGCTTGCAATGAAATGGTGGACATTTGGAACACATCTTGGGAAAGCCATAAATGTACTAAAATTGACAGAAATAGCTGAAACTCTATATAATGTGTGATCGTTGTACTAAGTTCATCCTGTCTACTTGATATTTGATTTAAAGCAGATTCTTTACTTACAGACAGTGTATTATAGGTGTTCAAATACCTGACATGTTTCGGCGCATACTTCCGCCGACACTCTGACGAAGGCGGAAGTATACGCCGAAACATGTCAGGTATTTGAACACCTATAATACACTGTCTGTAAGTAAAGAATCTCCTTTAAAAAATCTATAATGTGTGGTTGTAATTTGAAAATAATAGCTTTTTAATCAAAGCCACAAATGAAATTTTCATGGGTACGCATCTTTTTGGGTCACCCTGTAGAACAGGTGCACCCGGTGGAGGGAAATACCCTCCATTCCAGCTGGAAATGAAACAAAAACAATCTTGAACACTGCCCCTGACTGAGTACATCAAATTTCTCAACAAAAATAATCTTTTAATAAAAATAATCTTTTTACATTATATATATATATATATATATATATATATATATATATATATATATATATATATATATATATATATATATATATATATATATATATATATATATATATATATCACATTAGAATTTTTTTTCATTAATTCAGGCTACAAAAGTTGGATAGTATAGGGATGCTTGTAAAATCATCTGCAATCAAATCACTAATAGTGCAACGATTGCTTTCAAAACAAATATGTCAATTTTCTTGGGAGAAAATGGTTTGGTAGTTGTTTTGTATAGTTTAGCTGAGCTCAGGCAAAAAGAAACGCAAGACTTATTCGGTCAGACGAAATCAATACATGACAAATGGTGGAGGATACAAGATGCTTTTTCTGACCTCACCGAGCATTTTATGCAGCTCCCCTCTTTATATAGTGATCGTGCATTGAGGTCTACACTGTAAAAGTATTGAACATTCACCTTATATCCAGTCTACTCAGAAAAGAAACGGGTGTTTGCTTCATTGTGTGACTGAGCCCATCGGGCCGGCAGAGCAGAGAAAGTCATCTACCTGTGACTTTTGACCAAACGAATCGAAACCCTATGAGGTGCGTGAAGCCACAGTGTCCTACGCCACGCCACGATGCCGGGACATAAAAAACATTTTCATGGTTTTGTACTTTCCATCTGCGGCAGCCGTTGACATTGTTTTCATAGAATACTGTGACTGGAGCGATCAGATGCCAGCTCGTTTCTCCCAGATTCTTTATAGATCTCCCCATTTTATACAAAAGAGCCCCAAGCATCATCAAATTTTAATTGTTTCATTTCCATTTTGCTTTTTACAATCACACGATTCATTGGCGGAATGCTTGTGCAACTTGTTAGTTGAATTAGACTGGAATGAACACCAAATCATCAGTGGCCAACATAGACCGTCGCATTAGTTCATTGCCAAAAATGCATTTCTACAATGTTATTTATTGGATACTCTCCTCAATTACTGAGTGCAAAGTTTTATGTGTTCGCACTTCCTCCTTTCTCCTCTGACTAAATTTGATGGTAACTTGGCTTTAAAAATCAGTGTTGATGGTCGTAAAAACAAACAAACATAAATAAATAAAGTAGATCCACAATGAAAGACAACATAAAGCACTGAATCACTGATGCATTTAGTAAAATTGTCAATGACACAGTTATTAAATTAAAAGACCTGGATGGGGAATCAAATGCCACATGCTTTTCAAAGTATGTAGACTTGCTGTTTTATACGCATTTTCCCTTCACAATCAACTGTGTGAGACTGTCAAATCTATGACATTTTGGAAACAAAAAATACACTGTGAAACTTTGCCGAATCAGAGCAGGAAGAATATTAATACATCAAAGTTAATGTCTGACATTTTTAAATGCATTTGGATTTTTGAAGTCTCAATTTTGAAGTTCACCTGCATGAAGGGAATGGTTCATTCAATATGACTCATTCTACGTGGATAAAATAATGCAGACACTCTCGGTAAGGTATTTTCTTAATGGTTGGTATAGGTTTTGAACACTTTAATAGCGATTTGAAGAGGGGCAGCAATGCAGTCTCACTGCAGAGCAAGCCAGCACCGTTTGCATAGTCATTGCGCAATCCATGGTGAGGCTCAGCTAGCTGCTGCCTCACTGCTCGTATCTATTTAGTATTTGAACGGTAAATGTGAAAATTTAGCGATTTTGAAAAAAAAATCCAAAAATGGTGAAGTTAAATGGACAAGAACTTTAAAGTACAAATCACTAAATAAATATAACTGTTTAATTTATTTTTTCATTTGATATTTCCATGATGACAGGCCTCCCCTGACTGCACGTCACTGCTTGTAGCTTGTTTGGAATCTGTCCTGATTTTAAAGAGTCCCAATTTCAATTCCTCTTTTGGTATTCTCATATGTATCCCACACATGGCGAAGGTTGCAGTACCATTCTGACTTCTCATCAGGTTCTCATGCGGGTGTTAAGAGACCTTGAAGAGGTCACATAACTGCCCGCTGTATTTTGGAGAAGTGTTTGTAGCGTCGACCCTTGTTATCACCTATTACCAATTTCCTGTTTAAGTCGTGCAAATGCTGCATATGCCCTGTTCTCAGGACTCATCATTAAGCTGCTGTAAGCACCACTTTGCTAAATCTCCCTTCAATTGTTTCATGAATGACTCATTGTTAATCGTAGGCCCCACAAAGGGACAGCATTCATAGGATTTGGCTGCGCTTTGCCTCATCCACAGATTATTCTTGGAATCTACGAGCTGAATGTATGGAATTTTTTTTTTTTTTTTTTACAATATCCAATCCTGGCTTAACAAAGCTAAATATGGAAAGGATACTTGGGGTATATCTAGCTTCTAGCAACTGAGTACTTGATAGCATCAACATTCCAAACCACCCTCAAATATTGTCCAATTTGGATGACTTTTGCCTAAGAGCTCAGGTTCAGACCGTTCGTTTGATTCTCAAGGCATTTTAAGAAAAATAATTGGGATCACACTTCGGTCCACTCTTGGCTAACTGAAAAATGACTATTTTTAAACCCAAACTTGTTCATAAATATAATTACTTGTCCACATATTTTTTTCAGGACTACATCTCCGATATTTATGTTGAACTCCCTGTGAACTGGCTCAAAATTAACATTCTCGAGTAAAAAGTGATGTAACTTGCTGTCTGCAACATTTTCTGAGGACCAATTGAGCAAAAAATTGAAGGAAGGTTCAGCTGAATATTTTGCACCTAACATAAAAGACAGATGGATGGTTCGAACTGATAAAGCTTTAAAAGCGATGCAAAAATGTTTTCTCCCTCTCCGATTGTCTTTTCACGTGACATGCTGATATAGGTCAATATGTTTACACACACCCGCACTTCCACTTTGACTCACACCACAAAACACTAAATTCTCGCAAAATGCAGATCATTGCTTTTATTGATCGAGATAAGACTTGGTAAATCAAGAAAACATCCTGCATGTTGGAAGTTTGGCACCAAATAGTTCAGTTTGAAACTTAAATTAAAGTTTCATAACTCACATCTGCCACTAAACTACTTATATCATATTCATCGCGCATGAAACAACGCTGCCACAGGGCATTTGGTATTTGACCAAAGTGGAAATGTTTCTTTATCTCTTCCGTCTGAGTCCAAACTTTCCATGTGTGCCGCTTGCTTTTTTCCAACAGAGTAGGCACTGAAATAGAGCAGCAGGTAAATTAAACATGATTTAATGCATATACTGGAGACAACGAATTGTGAAAAAATGGGGGATTAGCTATTTGAAGAAGTCAAGTGTGTTCAGCAGAGAATATACTGACTGTAGGGAGCAGCTGAGGCCTGGGAGTCAAAGATGGAAGAAAAGAATAGACAGATGTTCCAAAATGTAACATGCCCTTGTAAAAAAATGCTAACGCAACCAAAAAAATGTCTTGAAGTGCCAGTGTTTTAAATGTGGACTCGAAACAGGCTCATGGGCCAAACATTTTGAAGTGTAAAATTAAAGGGAGGCAGGATTGTGGATGATTAACATTTAAATGAATACGTAAGTATATGCGCGTTAGCATGTACATGTTGGAAAGGACTTACCCTGGAGGGACATTTTTCCCGTCTATTTTAATTATATCTTCAAGTGAGCCATAACTGATTTCATCTATACTTTCACACAACTTTTACTGCAGCTAAAGAATCGCACAATTAAAACAAGCCCAAATGATGAAATGTTAAAAATTACATGATCTTGGTGAACCAGCCAGCACACTGATGTTGCAATTTCATGCCATTACTACAATAATGTGTGTTTAATAATAAAAGAGCTGCTGTCTTGGAAAAAATATTTTTAGAGTAGCAATTGAAGTTAGAACAGTCACTTTGTTTTCATTGGCACTTATGTTTGTTGGGAAAATAAATTAACAGGCAAACCACATTGTGACCTTGAACATCAAAATGGCAGGAAAGGAGAGTCGGACTGAGAAAAGGATGCTGTATAATCATTTCGCAAAATGTGTCAACTAAAAGCAATCAATTGTAATTTCTTTGGATAAAAAACTAACAAATAAGACAGTGGCACGTCTGCTGCGGAAATATTGGTCAATTTGTCGTTCATTGTGTGTGCTTGCTGGTCACATTGTTGCCTCATAGAATTTTAAAACAAGTGAATGTTACAATGACCTGTGCTCTTTGGCAGAGAATGATGCAAATTTGCACGTACACAACATAAAAAACAATCCAACCTTGTATTTATGCATTATATATGACTACATATTTTCCATTGAGAACATGGAAATGTCAACTCTTGAAACATTTTGAAGGCGTCTACTCAAACGCTTGTGTTGTTAATGTCACTTATTTTGCATTTCAGCATGTAAGGTAACAAATGAAGAACAAGTCAAGAAGAACATGGCTGTTGATTGTTGATAATATGTTACTTTTTTTTCAGACATCCTAAGATAGTCTTGGCCTCCCCATGTACCCCACTCCACACACACACACACTTCCCCTGGGATATAAATATCGCTTCACCACTTTGTACACTTCAGGCTTCCTTTTTGAAGCAAACTTAATACGAACAAACTTACAACATGCGGAAAGAAGCTCTAGTATCATTTGCCTTATGTACAATGAGCTGGTTCATTTGCAATATGAATGTACCTGAGTTCACTTACCGTTGTGTTTGCATTAAATTGACAGTAGGCCCCATTGCACATGCAGTGGACCATAAAAAGGAGTGAGTTCTCTTTGAAATGAAATGGCATGGTGAAGGTTCAAAGAGGTGCCAACCACCTCTTTGAGCCTTCACTAAAAGTTATAAAGACAATTGTTAACAACAAAAAGGGACATAACCCTTGGGGGCTCACATCCACAAGGGGATAAATATCTTTAGAAGCCTTTCTTGTCTCCTTCCTTTGTTTAGTCAGTAGTTAACTATCCTTTTGGTATTATATACATTTCATGATGACTGCACAGAGCTCACAAACTAGTTGTATTAAGTTCATCCTGTCTACTTGATGTCTAATTTAAAACAGATTATTTTCTTACAGACAGTGTATTGTAGGTGTTCAAATATCTGACATGTTTTGGCGAATAGTTCCGCCTTCGTCAGAGTGTCACAGATGTTGTTGTGACCCGCCTTTTTCAGCTGGTATTGCTATGAATGCGTGACCTACCTGTCAGATCTGACAGGCTCGTCCGCTGTCCGCTCGTTCCCCTAGGATACGACTCCAGGTGGTAGAGAGCATGTAACCTCCCTCATCCCTGTTGATGGTCCTTTGTCCTTGGATCTGTTGCAACCACTCGTCGAGTTTGGGGGTCACTGCCCCAAGTGCTACGACCACCACAGGCACGACTGTCACCTTTACCTTCCAGGCTCTCTCCAGCTCCTCTCTGAGCCCTTGGTATTTCTCGATTTTCTCATGTTCCTTCTTTCTGATGTTTCCGTCACTCGGGACCGCGACATCCACGACAACGGCTTTCCTTTGCCTTTTATCTATGACCACAATATCTGGTTGTTTGGCCATTACCATGTTGTCAGTCTGTATCTGGAAGTCCCACAGGATCTTTGCTTGGTCGTTCTCTACTACCTTGGGAGGTGTTTCCTATTTTGACCTTGGGGTTTCCAGTCCATACTCCGCACAGAGGTTTCGGTAGACTATGCCAGCCACCTGGTTATGGCGCACGATGTAGGCTACATACACACACAAACACACACACACACACACACACACACACACACACACCCCCCCCCCCCACACACACACACACACACACACACAGACGCACACACACGCACACATACACACACATAAAACTTTCAGCCACCAAATTGTCCAACTCATACAAGAAAATTACATCTGCCCACTATGGTGCAACAAAATGAAACATATTCCCAAGTACCTAGAGTATTGTGCTGACAGTTGCGCTGTCACAGAATATTGAAATGTTACAAATCATTTTGCTTTCACGATACTCCTCACAAACTTCAGGTGATTTTAAGGAGGTTCAAAATTATTTTGTGAATAATATATTCATATTGCCTGGTAATACATTGTGAAGCATCGAGACGAACACGGCCATATATACGATGAAGGTACATGGAATATAAGGAGTTTTCAAGTGTGCATTTTTCAGAGATGGAGAGCATGTATTTTTTTTATCCTGCATCGAAGCACCTGAATGAAGTATACGTACTAGGCAAGCACAAGAAAATTGCTCGTCTTGATTACTGCATGATGTGATGTAAAAATTACTGCAATCATGCTAGATATCAAGACCATAATAACGTTTGAAAAATATATATATATTTGTTTTTCTTTTTTTGCTGAATGTTCAGTGGCAGGTCATTACAGAGATTGGGACCAGCAGCGGAAATGTAGATCAGTACATTGTCCTTTTTGCATGTTGAGCCAAGTCAGAGCTTTTCTGTTATGGTAGATAAAGAGCATTCTGAATCGGAATCTCAATGCCTCCATCGGTTAGCCCATCTCTTTCCAAATGAAATGAGGTAATCTGAGCGCTATTCTCATAGGAAAATGTCCTGTAATGGATTTCTAATGGCCTTTTCTAGATGCGCAAAGCTGAACAAATGAAAGTGAGAGGTGGGAGGAGGATCCAGGTAATACATTTCCTTAATAACATTAAGTCCACGGGGAGCAATGCAACCTCATTATGTAACGTGACTCAATGAGGAACATGGGGCAGTCGCCCTTCTCCATATTTTTAACCCCATATAGGAAATGGAAGCTCAAGGACAGGCTGTCACCTTGTTACAAACACTGCAAATGTCATGAAGACAATGCTGAGATTGACTAATAGAAATATGTCAGATGATTCAAACACCACTGCCAACATTGATAGAAAAAAGAAAAAAAAACATAGGCGGAAATGTGAGGCTCTTCTGTAACAGATCAAGACCAGAAAGGGAAGACTACGGGTGGATTACAGTATGTACATACACTATTATATTTGTTATTGTGCATGGAATTCCGTGTGGGTTTTCTCCGGGTCCTCCGGTTTCCTCCCACATTCCAAAAACATGCAAGGCAGGCTGATTGAACACTCTAAATTATCCCTCGACATGAGTGTGAGCCCGGTTGGTTGTTTGTCTCAGTGTGCCCTGCAATTGGCTGGAAACCAATTCAGGGTGGTCCCCACCTCGTGCCCGAAGATGGCTGAGAAAGGCTCCAGGATTCCCGGGGATTCAGTGGTCTAGAAAATGGATCGATAGAGGGGTTTAAGATTCATTTGTTTTTTTTGTTTTTGTGGTCTTTTTTGAGAGACATTAATTCAACATTCTAACACGAGTCACAGGTTTTCCCATTTTTCTAGTTAATTGGGAAATGATTTTTCCTCATGAAAAATGCAAGATAGTGCATTGCCAATAATTTCTCTGTGTGTGTGTGTGCGTGCGTGCGTGTGTGTGTGTGTGTGTGTGTGTGTGTGTGTGCATGCGTGCGTGTGCATGTGTGCACGTGTGTGTGTCTGCGCGTGCGTGTGCATGTGTGAAAATGGATGAAATCACATCAATTAATTTGCCTTTGCATATAGGTGGACATTCCACATCAAATATTTGTCCGTTATCATAAATATGGCAGGCCCACAGTTCTGGAAAATACAATTTAGGTGGGGTCCATGGAAACATAAAAGATAAATTTGCGATGGCAGTTTCTTGAATGGTGTCTTTTCCAGATTCCAGTCTCCAAATTGTCGACACCTTTGTGACACCTAACTCAAATGAATAACTTACTTACCTAATTGTCAACTAAACTGCCACGCTAACCCAGCTTGTTTACCTCTGTCAGACAGATGAATATCGACCTCATACGTGTCTCTTTTATATTTAACCAATCATGCCTCTCTGTCCTCAGAAAGATAATCCATGACTCAAAATGTAATGATCTCGGAACACCGAAAACAATGTACAAGTCTGTATCATTTATACCTTCAGTGCCAGCATCAGCAGTGTTACAGCCATTGTACCACCTTCAACATAGCTGGCTTGCAATGTGAAGCTTTGCTTTTGTTCATGGGTCCTTTCCCCTACATGAGCGTTCTTTTCAATATTGTTGAATCTTACTTTTCTGAGACTCAGTGAGATTTCTGCTTGTACAAAATATGATCAGAAGAGTGGGCGATTTTTCATTAGAACTGAGTAGCTTTGATTTGGCTGACCCCTCATCTCATCTCATCTCATTTTCCGTACCGCTTATTCCTCATTAGGGTCGCGGGGGTTGCTGGAGCCTATCTCAGCTGTCTTCGGGCACGAGGCGGGGGACACCCTGAATTGGTTGCCAGCCAATCGCAGGGCACACAAAGACATACAACAGTCACTCTCACACTCACACCTAGGGACAATTTGGAGTGGTCATTCTACCTGCCATGCATGTTTTTGGAGTGTGGAAGGAAACCGTCGGACCCGGAGAAAACCCACGCGGGTCCGGGAAGAACATGCAAACTCCACCCAGGGAGGCCGGACCGGGACACGAACCGGCGACCTCTGCACTGTGAAGCCGGTGTGCTAACCACTCGACTCCCGGGCCGCCCCTTGGCTGACCCCTATGACAAGGTATGTTTTCTTCATTTTTCTTCATTCTGTAATGTAAAAAAACCTCCAGATGTTAGATATGCAAAAGCAGTTGATCCCTTTATGAATAAAATCAAAACTCATTGAAATGTGTTTTATAAATTAAATGTAAGCATTTTCTAATTATGCATGATTAAATGGTGCAGATAATGTACAGTATTTTATTAAATTCTCAAAACGGGCATACAATAACTTGTTGGTTACATAAAGTGAATCTATTAACATGTGGATGTAGGATATAAAATCATGCATTGACGCATCCATTTTCCGCCGCTTATCCAGGATTAGCTCGCGGTAGGAGCAGCTACAGTAGGGAAGCCCAGACTCCCTTTTTCCGAGCCACTTCTTCCACCTCTTCCTGGCAGAGCCTGAGGATTTCCCAGGGCAGCTGGG
Organism: Hippocampus bargibanti; assembly: GCF_051943395.1. NCBI lineage: Eukaryota > Metazoa > Chordata > Actinopteri > Syngnathiformes > Syngnathidae > Hippocampus > Hippocampus bargibanti. Next base: position 5,917,283 of record NC_142751.1, on the reverse strand, counting down.
TGGCATAGTCTCTCCTGCATGTTATTCCCGGGGTCTCCTCATCTGGCTTCCCTTGATCTGGAGGAGATGCGGCTTGATTCTGACCCCCTCCCAGATGTGGAGATTCTCATCTTATCTCTAATTAAAAGTACAGACTGCCTGCGGATAAAACACATTTCGGGACTTGTAACCGGGATCTTGTTGTTTCGGTCACGACCCATAGCATGTGACCATAGATGCAGGTTGAGACGTAGATCGACCGGTAAATTGAGAGCATTACCCTCAGCTCAGGTTGTTCTTTACCAGGACAGACCAATAAAAAGTCTTCATCACAGCAGACGCTGCAACGATGTGCTGATCGATCTCTCGCTCCCTCTGCCCTCATTCGTGAAAAAGATTCCAAGATACTTAAACTCCTCCACTTGGGGCAAAATCTCCTCCCTGACCCAGAGTAAGCACTCCAACCTTTTTCGACTGAGAACAATTGTTTACGTTTTGGAGGAGTTGATTTGCATCTCAACTGCTTCATACTCTGCTGCAAAACGCTTCAGTGAGATATGGAGAGCCCCGCTTGATGGCCCCATGAGTACCGCATCATCTGCAAAAAGAAGAGATGCTATACTAAGGCCACCAACACGGACCCATCACTGCTTTGGCTGTGCCTAGAAATTCTGTAGAATAAGGTTATGAACTTAATCGGCGACAACTTAAGTCGAATACCAACAATTCATTTAATTTTATCCCCATCACTTGTAACTTAATGCCATTATATTGTATTTAGTACCAATTAAGGTGACACATGCTTGCTTAGTATGAATATAGTTTACAAGCCAGAGGTCTTGCAGTGAATAGAGTTTACAATATTGGAGCTTGTAAAACTTGCTCCTGGCATACCACAACTAAAAATAATTATCTTTCAAAAAGTTTATTTTGGTCTCCTTGTATCCAAAGTGAATCGTGACATTTGTGTGTCGAACCGTATGTATACCAAAAGAACACTTTTTAAATGGTTGGGGGAAAATGTCAGCAGTGGTAATCACCTCTCTATTTTGAGCTTAATAAGCCAAATCAGAGCCAAGGTCTTTGGAACACAATTTTATTCATATACCACCGTAATAACAAGCCTGCCTCCTGGGAAACGTGATTAACATGACAAAAGCACAGAGCTTTTTAATCGACACAGGTGAAATCATGTCTCATTCCTTCCACATGATCATTCAAGGCTATCTTAATTCAGTTTTGCAGTTCAGATGAATTCCATAATTGTTCACGTCTGTTAGTATCTAGTTTGCAGTTATGCATTTGCATTACTGTATCTTCATGATGTGCCACTCTCACCGCACGGATATAAAGCGCGGATTCAGTTGGGTCATCACATTTAAATGCAGCAAAAAAATCAGTCTGATTGTCCTCAAAATGTAAAGTTAAGCATATGTTCAATGTGAACCTTGGGCAGGAGGTGTGGTCCAGCCTACCTGGTTGGCAGCCAATGACAGGGCTTCCATAAACACTATCGTTTCCACACTCAATAACACTTTTGGACAACTTAGAGGGATCAACGAACCCTACTATACTGTTTAACTATGTCATATCACGTTGAAGCGGTGAGTAGAAACAAAATGTGAGGACCAGTTCCTTCGGTTTGTCTTTCAGAGGAATACAACAAATGAGCACACGCAACAAATGTGTTGAATGAAAAAAAATGTTTTTAAAAAAGTGGAAAGCACCATTTCCTTTATCAATCACATTAGTTTATATGTATATTCCGCGGGCCACATAAAATGATGTGGCGGGCCATCAGGGAACCTGACTAAGCACGAGAGCTGCCATTTTAAGGTGACCATATATGCTCATTAACATTTCCCTTCAGAAATATTGACGCAAACCAATTAACCAAAACATTTCCTTTGTACATGAACCACAAATCTGAAATATCTTTGTCGTAGATTTGTGATGCCTTACATTAACATCCAGAGCGACATAAAAAAAAACTGCTGTGAGCCCAGCCACACGGGTAGCCACAGCAACGATTTACTGAATGAGTGCGTGAGCTAATGATGGATGGGGCACGTAGTGTGATGATAATGTCCTGCAGACAGTGAGTTAATCACTATCACTTGCAGAGTTGACTGAAAGGATTTCGATTTTCAACCGGAGCTGCGGTTTGAGATTTGTCTTTGTTATCTCTTGTTCGTACTGAATCAAACGGCGAGTCTCTCTGGATTTATTTCAACCAATCTAGACTGAATCAAAGCCAGCAACCTGACTTCTCAATTGCGTATTTGGTAAGTTATTGCACCATTTGATGCTCACTGGCTGATTTTGTTCAAACCTCTCCGGACTAATGATTCACACGAGTCAGAGCTTTTTAAATACATCACACCTAATTGAGAAAATAATGTCTATACTTCCCTTCTTTCTCCCTTGAGAGGAAGGGTAAATTGAATGAGTGTGCTATTTCAGGGACTCAGTACTGCTCGGGGGTTACTTCTCACGTTACACATCATCGCCAGCTTACGGCATATATGCAGCAATGTGCCATCCTGGGCATTGGCAGCTCGGTGTTCACTGCTGTTGAGTCTTTGTTTCATGTTGTTTTTTTCTGATTGATTGTTGTGGGAAACGATTTTAACACCAATATGACTTGCCGATTCCGTTGTTTTTTTTCCAGGCCACAGTCACCACACAGCTCGCCATGTTGTAAGGACACGAACAAATCAAAGCATAAGAAGACTGTGAAAAACACATTCCTTGATTAAATTGAAGCTGGGACTAACTGAGTAAATGTTTTTTACACTCAATCTTTACCTAATTTATTAGAGTCAGTCTACGCAAGTGCATTATACGGTATTATACGCATTATCTGTATAGTTTTATCTCTTGTGCTTTTTTTACATTTATCTTTGATTTTATTTATGTCCTTGTTTTGTGATTGTAAAGTGTCTTTGAGCTTAGAAATAAAATGTATGATTATTTTGATTATTATGGTTATTATGATTATGATTATGATTGATTATGATGATGATGATGATTATTATTATTATTATTATTATTATTATTATTATTATTATCATTATGTTGATACATGGATTTTCGTTTAAATGCAAGATGTTCGTTAAGTAAGCCTTTGAGACGTTGCTGAAATGCCCTTGACATGATTGCAGGGCACCCGCATGAATTTTGGACATTTTTAAATAATTGGGATTAAAATTGTAGAGCCAGATGCGTAGAACACAATACATGAGGAGTCTTCGTGTATTGTGTTTTGTCCTTGTTGTCTCCTCATTGAGGAGAACAAAAAACATTCAGGTAAAACCGAGGTGGAATGCAGAAGCTGCTTTCACACGGAACCTTGAAGAGAAGAAAAGATCTCCAACGCATTCTTCTGTTAGATGTTAGGCTGCTCTTATCAACATGCACGGCTCTTGACTTGAGAGGGCATCCGAGCCCTTCAGCTAAATGTGTTATCATTTCATGGTTGTTCACAGAACTCCTCCATTGTTGAAAAAGGACAACTGTGATGGCATCAGTTGATCTCGAAATGTATTTGTGTTGGATTTGTTGGTATGCCCTATTCATGTTTTTTTTTCCTCTTCTTTTTTTCAGAAAGTGACTTGCACTATAGGTCTCAAACTTTGGGCATCTCATAGCTGGGGCAGAACAGTGGGGTTTGATCAACAATTTAAATTGGATTAGATTGGATTAGCCTTTAATAGTCTCGCAGTGCAGAAATTTACATTTCACAAATGCAAAGTTATGGAAGGAGGAGGAAAGGAAGGCAAGAAGAGAAAAACTTAATCCAGGAGCTGCTGGAAAGGCAGCCAACTCACGCGGCGCCATTTTAAAGTAAAAACAACAACAAAAAAAACTACATAAAAAAGAATGTGACACAACACAAAAGACACCGACAGTGATTCAATCTTAAGCACTTTCTGCAACCTCTTTGTTGTGTCAAGCAGTTCTAGATGAAAGAGTCGAGGATAAAAGCGTCCTTTGAACCAGTGGATAAGGGATTAAATCCTACAAGCAAAATGTTAAAAGCAAACGTGAATTTGTAGCATCCATTGACGAAAGAGATTGTGTCGCATCTCGTGTCCCATGTAAATCCGTTACAATTCCAAGCCGGGAAAGGCACAATGAAACTTGCCGGTGAGATGACAAAGAAGCTGCCTGTTCCATGTTTTACTGTTTTTTTTCCTGAATATCCAATGAGAAATATTGAAGTTGTTAAATATTCAACTTTCAATATTCAGCAGCTAGGGGCAAAGGCCTTCGACCCCACAATGTTACTGTCGAAAGGATAATTGACTTGAAAACTATTACAAAAAAGAGCATGTACGGTGCTTTTTTTTTCTTAAAGAGAAGGCACATAAGTAAGAATTGGTGTTGAGTTGTGCCTCTGAAACGGAATCCTGTTGGGAGCAGATGGGGAAAGCAGATGATGCTCCATGTGTGGGTTGCAACGAAGTTACATCACTTCAAAAATGCGATCATCTGCTGCTTTTGCGGAGTAGACAAGCACACACACACACACACACACACAAACACACACACACACACACACACACACACACACACACACACACACACACACACACACACACACGCACGCACGCACACACGCACACACACACACTGTTTTTTTCTTATAATAAAAAAAATAATAAAACTGAGTGATCCCACACATGACAACAAGAATATTGGCATGCGGCTCTTCTCGTGTATGGTGTTGTCCAGATAACTAACACAACAATGTGGGCACTTGTTTAACAATGCTGTACAAAGCGCAGACTTAATGTGTTCATAGGTGGTGTTTTTTGTTCTTTAGCTTTCGCGCCGTTCTTGGACTGAACACGGCCAATTTGAGTCCCAGAGTCTCTTCACTCCCCTTCGGCAGGCATTGTTATTATTTAATTCACTGCCAATCATGAATTTATTCTGGAATTGAAAATATGACATTCCCGAATTGGTTCGGGCTTTGTTTTTTCGTGCTTGGGTGCTGATAAAGTGCTGGCCAGGGCCTTTAGTAATGTTTTTTCTTTTCCACCAGGGGCATATTTTCCCTTTTTCTATGTTAGCGCTTTGTTCCAGCTTCAGCTGTTGTTAAAGCTTTTGACTTTTGTTTATGTAGACATTAGTAAGAAATATTGTGCTAAGTCTATTCTCTTTGTCTTTTCTGTAATACCGTACAATAGCTATCTGGCTGGCTAGCTATTAGCTATCTATTGGCTTGCTAGCTAGCTTTCTATCGATTTGTCTTACTATTCTATTTGAGTTCCGGTTTGAGTGAATGCTGGCGCGTATGGCTGCCGCTGCTCACCCACAGAAACACGTATCCTTTGATTGTAAAGTGAGCTTGAGAGTTTTGAAAGGCGCTTATAAATGAAATGTATTATTATTATTATTATTATTATTATTATTATATAAACCAATCTGTACAGTTTGTATTGCATTATATTTTGGACAGCCGCTCTCATTTCAAGCTCATATAACTCCATACCCATATAATTTAGGAATTAACTCTTCTTTCCGATGAAAGAAGAGAGTGTAAGGTTTCTAACGCTCTATTGAATGTTCATGTAGTCCTAAAACTCAATATTCTGTGGGTCCAGGAATTCAAGTGACAATGACAAAAACCCTGGCACTGGAGTGGGCACATTTTTGCAGATGTCTGGCAATGAATGAGTTAACAGGGAATCCAGACTGCTTGAAAATTAAAAGAATGAGAAGCAAGGACAACTATTTTGAGGTGTTGCCTCCCGTTGCTTGTTGTCATTTTCATTTTCACGGTGGTGACTGACACATCACAGAAACAAGGACATGAACATGCAACACAGACACACTGAGTTTCTGGATCACGTTGACGAAAAGCATAAGCATTGTAAATAACGGTACAGTATAGGGGAAAAGGTATGATGGTCATTAAAGCCTGATAATGACTCGAGATCAGCTGTTAAAGACATTACGAATGGTTGACTTTGATCGAAAATGATTCAAGGGCATGCTCCAAGTTTTAGACCGGGACCGGGTGGGCCCTCAGTTAAGATTAAAATTTGGTAAGCTTCAAAGCTGGAGATTACACAGGTTTCAAGCAGTGGCGCCCCTCTCTGAGACAAAAAGGATCCCGTGCCTAAACTGAAAGAAATTGCACATTTAAGTGTCATCTGAAATTAAGCTGCTTTCTGCAGGGGGGGGGGTGATTATATAGTGAGTCAACTAGTACGTTCGGCAAGTTGATGCAAATATGAAGCAAAGCCCAGAAGCAGGAAGAGGAATATGGCAAATGTTATTTTGCCATGCAACGATCTGTTTCTGCCGCAGTCCTTGTCTTGGAATATTAAAGTCTTGTTTTTTTTTCAATCACATGGCAGCTTGCATTTCCATTTCAAATACATATATATCTTTTTAAGCAACACATTACTTTTGTGAGCAGGATGTATTTCTACTGTGTTTACTGCACTTTTTATTCTTTGTTAGATGAGGACTCCCCACCCGCAAATTGTCACAATCCCCCTAACATATTACGATACGAAATTCGATGTCACCATTTAGCTCGGAGCTCAACATCCTTTTCCAGGGGCAGCTCTGTTGAAGGGCTTCAGAGCGGCAATGGTTATTAGCCGGAGAGCAGAAACCCCATGAATAATGCATCATATCTGCTGTGAGGCATACAGCACTGGCTGCTCTGCCACTTCACATGCCACTGATGGCGAGTGAGTTGTGGAGATCATTGTGAACAGCAACCAATCTGAAAGTGACACAAAAAGAATGAAGGGGTGTTGATGTGATTGGGAGCAAAGGCCTGTATAAAAATGTCAAAAAGGTCATTTTGAAGCGGATGTTTCACTCAGATTTCACAGGATCGGAAGAAGCCACAATGACCCCAAGCCTGGAAGGACAACATGATGTGCGCCAGAACCACATTTGGCTGAACTGGCACGCAACTCGTAGATCCAGAAACTGTGTGTGCCACTTTTTGATGGGCAGCCTTGAAATTGAAAGTAAGCAGTTACATTTCATTTACTTTCATTTTCATTTTGTGAAGTCCAACTTCATCACAATCACCAACTGTGAACCGACGCTCGGTGGTAAGACCTTTTGCAGAGATCCAAAATGACCCAAATCCCAAAACATCACCAAAGATGACTCATAGGAATTATACTATACTATACTATACTATACTATACTATACTATACTATACTATACTATACTATACTATATGGAGACCGAAAATGCCAGATCTATGCAAATGCACACAGAACTGTGAGTCTGATAGGCTTCTCTGCAGGACTGGGGTGATATGCGGCAATGACGGCTGACATATAAGGCAGAATGGCTTGCCCTTACGCTGTGCATGTTTTCCCTGCCATTTTCAGAGTGAACTTGACGCAAATGAATTGTTTACGTCGTAAACAATTTGTGTCGAGTCTCTGACTGGTTGGCCACCCGTGGTTTACGACATAAATTAAATAAATACGACATTGAACGAAAAAGACAAGGACTGGGCAGATGAACTCAACCGCTTTTTCAATCGGTTTGACAAGACGCCAGCCGCCCCCGGCCCACCGTCAACTTCACCTGTAGCTGCACCTGCACCAACTCTCACTGTGGCCTTACCCTCCCTGCCCCCTCTCACGACCAGCTTTCCACAACCAACATCTGCCCTCCCAACTGTTGCCACACCCTCAGCCGCCACTCTGCCTCCTGGTTCCTGCCTGTCTGTCACAACTGCGCAGGTGAGGAACCAACTGAGGAGGATGAAGGTGAGGAAGGCAGCAGGTCCGGATGACATCAGTTCCCGACTCCTCAAGACCTGCTCCGACCAGCTGTGTGACATTGTCCAGCACTTGTTCAACCTGAGCCTGAAGCTGGGCAGAGTTCCACAGCTGTGGAAAACGTCATGCCTGGTCCCAGTGCCCAAGATTGCCAACCCCAAAGAGCTCAACAGCTACAGACCGGTGGCGCTGACGTCTCACCTGATGAAGACGCTGGAGAGACTCGTCCTCGCCCACCTGCGACCGCTGGCAAGCTCATCGCTGGACCCGCTGCAGTTTGCCTACCAGCCCAGCATCGGTGTGGAGGATGCCATCATCTACCTCCTCCATACGGCGTTGCTGCACCTGGAGAATGCTGGGAGCACGGTGAGGATCACATTCTTCGATTTCTCCAGTGCCTTCAACACCATCCAGCCCAGTCTACTGGGGGACAAGCTGCAGCATGCCGGAGTCGACCATCACCTCACATCCTGGATTACAGACTACCTCACAAACAGGCCACAGTACGTGAGGGTAAAGAACTGTGAGTCGGACAGGCTTCTCTGCAGCACCGGAGCGCCGCAGGGAACAGTCCTGGCTCCATTCCTCTTCACCCTCTACACCTCGGACTTCAACTACAACACCCCAACCTGCCACCTTCAGAAGTTCTCTGACGACTCAGCTATTGTCGGCCTCATTACAGAGGGAGACGATAGGGAGTACAGGGGACTGACAAAGGACTTTGTGGACTGGTGCCAGCAGAATCACCTCCAGATCAACACTGGCAAAACCAAGGAGCTGGTGGTGGATTTCTGCAGGAAACAATCGTCACCTGCACCATTGAACATCCAGGGTTCGGACATTGAGAGGGTGACCTCCTACAAGTACCTGGGTGTTACTCTCAACAATAAACTGGACTGGACAACAAACACGGATGCCCTAATCAAAAAGGGACAGAGTCGCCTCTTCCTCCTCAGGAAACTGAGGTCTTTTGGAGTTCAGGGGTCACTCCTAAAGACTTTCTATGACTCTGTGGTGGCATCAGCCATCCACTATGGCATTGTCTGCTGGTCAGGCAGCATCACCACCCGGGACAGAAAAAGACTGGAGCGCTTTGTCAAGCGGGCCAGTTCTGTCGTGGGCTGCTCGCTGGACTCTCTTGAGGAGGTGGGCAACAGACGGACGCTAGCTAAACTAAAAGCTATGACGGACAGCCCCTCCCACCCCCTCCTGCCCATCCTGACAGCTCTGGGTAGCTCCTTTAGCCAGAGACTATTACACCCGCGCTGCAAGAAGGAGAGGTACCGCCGCTCGTTCCTACCGACTGCTGTCAGGCTTCACAATTCCCAATGATCACATGTGAAAAAAAAAACAAAAAAAAAAAAAAAAAAAAAAAACTGGACACTTGTAAATATGGGTTGTTGCAATATATCTAAATGCATCTCTTGATTCTGCACTATGTACAGTCTTGTTTATAGAACGGTTTTTGCACATCTACATTTGCACAGTATACAGTTGACATTTTTATTTTGTTATGCTTAGAATATCTTGTTTTCTATCCTTTCACTCCCATCCCAACCCCATCCCTCTTCAATTGCTGCTGTGGACTGCAAATTTCCCCATTGCGGGACGAATAAAGGTATTCTGATTCTGATTCTGATTCTGATAAATGATTGATTTTCATCTCACGCACATGCGTGTTTACGTCACATCATCAGCTTGATAGCGTAATTTCACGACTATGAGGTGCACTTAAAAGTCTTCACGACTCTCAGGTGCCCTTAAAGGACAACCGACGTCTCCGGATAAGTTGTGTCCAGAATTTGTAAAATTGCTTCAAATGACTTCTACTGAGCGTATTTTACAAAGATTCCACCGCATATAGCTATACTTTACGTTTTAAGACTCGCGCTTCATATTCCAGAAGTCTTGTTTTTGAGTTGGTGACGAGTCCTCACCCTACGTCACTGAAGGAACGCCCATCACCGAGAAAGGACATACCTTCACCTCAATGCATTTTGCGGTACTTTGTTTGGTCTGAAAACTTTGTGTTGATGGCGAAATTAGAAGGAAAACACATAAATAATGCGATGGTGAATTGTTGTGTGTTGCGCCAAGACTTCTACAGTGTATTTGATGTTCGCTTACAAAACGTCCCAGGAGACAATTTACACGGAGCTTTGTCGCCCTCTTCTGTCTTTTTTCGGCTACTGTGAGTAATAAAGAGTTTGTCACTACATTTCTTTCCAGATGCATCAAAATGACCGGAATTAATTCTTTCATCGATTGCAAACATGTATGCTTTCCTCTTCAGAACTATTTGAATCATATTCATTACTGGATGAGTAACAAGAAAACATATTTTTCGAATCTGAAGCCATTGTTTTGATTCTCCAGCAAGGCAAGACGTCTTGGGTTGACACCACGAACAAGGGGGCGGGACCTTCGGAAACTGGCCACTTCCGGGTTCAATTTGAAGTAGTTTTTGGACACTTTAAGGCATTTTTATTGGTGTTTTGCATTTGACTAAAAATATCATACTGCATGTTTTGGGTATTTTAGATGCTATAAAACGTTTTTCTGATGTCAGTTAGGAAACGAAAAAGTGATGTCGGTTATCCTTTAAAAGTCTTTTCTCCAAAATGTGCAGCGCGCGCTATGGTCACGGAATTACGGTACATAGAGGATGAATGGCAGCGCCAGCGCCAAACATTTTTTACGCTTGTCATGTGGACGCCCCTTGAGTGCCGGCCCCTTAAGAGCCGCATGAAATCAGCCAAAGAGCCGCATGCGGCTCGGGAGCTGCGGGTTGGCCAGGCCTGCTCTACACCTTGGACTTCAGCTAAAACACTCCAATCTGCCACATACAGAAGTTCTCTGATGACTCTTCGTGGACTGGTACCAGCAGAATCACCCCCAGATCAACCCCAGGTAAAGCAAGGAGTTGGTTGTGGAATTCCCCATGAAACAATCCTCACCTGCACCGATGAACATCCAGGGTACGGACATAGAAAGGGTGACCTCCTACAAGTACCTAGGTGTTCTTCTCAACAATAAACTGAAATAATACGGATGCCCTGATCAAAAAGGGTCAATCGCTTCTTCTTATTCAGGAAACTGAGGTCTTTTAGGGGTCAGGGGTCACTCCTTAAGACCTTCTATGACTACTAAACTACACTACAGCCATCCATTATGGAATTGACTGCTGGTCAGGCGGCATCACCACCTGGGACAGAAAAAGACTGGAGCGCCTTGTCAAGAGGGCCAGTTCTGTCCTAGGCTGCTCCCTGGACCCTCTGGAGGAGGTGGGCAACAGATGGACACTAGCTCCACTAAAAGCTATGATGGACCGCCCCTCCCACACCCTACTGCCCACCCTGCCAGCACTGGCTAGCTCCTTCAGCCAGAGACTGTCACGCAAAAAGGAGAGATACCGCCGCTCGTTCCTACCGACTGCTGTCAGGTTTCTTAATAAACACACGTAAAAAAACAAACAGACCTGCACTCACACAATGTAAATAGCACACCCGCCTTATGTCGAGTCAATAGAGTTACATATATCAAATATGCTTTTTATACTGTATTTGTGTACTTTAGACTATGTACAGTTCTTTTTATGAAACATGTTTATGTAGTTGTACATTTTAGTCTTCTGACATTATTTTTCGTTTGTTTTCTTTTGTGCATAGAATACGTTGTTTTATCTATTGACCACTTAGCCCCCTTTTCAACTTTGCTGCTGTAGATTGCGAATGTCCCCATTGTGAGCTTTCTGATTCTGAAAAAAAAGTATTTCTGATTTACCTCAAGCAGGACAGTTGGGGTCAATTCAACATTTGTGTTGGTTTCTGTTTTTTTCATTTCTGTCATAAAATATACTGTGGTCTTTGTTTTGCTAATGGATGGAACAACACCATCAAGCAGATGCTCGTCAACATGTGCAGGTCCATCCTCCTGAAGTCAGACATCAAAGCAGGTCATCATTCGTCATGAGAATCATGAGAACATACCATTTTACTCTGTACTGAACCTCTAAAAACGAAACATACATTTTCTGGGATCTGGATGTTGTGCCGCAATAATATCAAGCTGCCGTATTTACAGAAATGCTATATTTACTGGTGTGCTTTTGCTAAATAATGAGTTGAGTACAGTAAATGAGTGAACTTGTTTGGCTGAGTGAAGGTATGATTGTTACCCGGTGAATAGATTAGATTAAATGACTTTTTTTGGGGTCTCAGAATGTAGCCAGAGCAGCAAAAAAGGTAGTTCGACCTTTCATTTAAAGAACCTGAGTTTGAGAATATGCATCAGCACAGCCAGTTGCACACTCAAAAAGAATGGTGAGTGTCCCGTGAATGGTGGAAAATCATATTTGTCAGAGTTGCAGATAATACAAAGTACAAGTCACTGTGGATAATCCATTGACTTCATGCTCAGCACTTGCATTGCAGGCAAAATATTTTTGTCCGCTTCTGGCACAAACAAAACACCATCCATTCCCATTATAATTAGGTGGCAGAAATCCCGGTTCACTAAATGATAACACAAACAGAGTTGTTACTCGTCTAAAGGGTACACTTCACTGAAATTGATGTCGACATTCACAGAGCCAGATGATCGCTACACATGGATTGCAGAGAAGAAACGTTCCAGAAAGATCGAAAAGCAAAAAGGAGGTCGTATCATCACTTTGAGAATTCATCTGGTTCTCAAAACCTGGTGGCTCGTCGGGATTGAACTGATTAGTTGACTTGTAAATATTTATTTTCCACATCAGTGTAGAATAGTGAATTTGAAGAAATAGTTAAACAAATATATTATATGATGTATCTACATTTTTTTCCTTTTGAAAAGCTATATGGTGAATGCAGGAATGCGACTTGCTTGGTCCAGTACCTCCAACAATGTGACAAACCACAAACTACTGTTTTAAATGAGAGCCATTGGCATTACCGTGAAATCTACGTTCCCCCAATGACAAGTTATGACTGCGGAAACCATTCATTGGTACTCCTCAAACCACTGTTGAGGACTTCCATGATTTAAAAACAATGATGAAGGATTTTTTTCTCAGAACTTTGATATCATAGTCACTCCCTCTTCAGGTCAGCACAATCAAAACACCGCCATTGAAATCGCTTCCTCCCCCTTGCCATCGATTCAATAAATAGTTGACTAAAAATTCCACAGTTGCACTTTGTAAATGATATTGTAACTTCACCTCTCTAAATATAAGCACAAGTGTCCATTGATCAATATTTCACACAATTACTTGACACTTGCTCGCTGCACATTCAAAAGTGTTGCTGCTGGTCACTGCAGCACTGCTTGATGACGCTTTGAATTGTTTACACAGCTGGTATTGGTTGGGACTAGCGCAAAATTGGTATCCTTACATTATGAAAAATACCTCTATATTTTTGTTGGTCCACCTGTTTAGGAACACTCTTGCTCCATCTTCAGATTTTTCTTGTGAGTTCAAGAACTAAATTGTGTCACAGATTTACAAGAAAAAAACTTGGGAATCACATCACAATAAGCTACTCTTAGCGCTATAGCACTATTTGTCCAGGTAACGTTGAAGAAACCAGGGCCAAACATAGGGAGGAGGTGATCATGTCATCGAGGCGAGATTAGCGAAGCGATACCCATGGGAGCATTCTGAATACCAACCATCTGCTCTTACAGCTTGATAAGTTCCGAGCACAGTGAACATGGGGAGGGATCAATAATCACAAGCCCCTCTTGAGTTATCCACCAGAAGCATAATTAGGGCCGTTGCAGCTCGCAACAGGGGCTGCCGTGAACAAGAACTGTTGAGCAGGGATCAATGTTCTTCCCCTCTAAATTAATGAGGCTAATGCTGATGTAATAGCTTCGGCACTCCAAATCCGTAGGGAATCGGTTGCGCATACATGTGCAATGCTGAAAAGCCTCAACAATTATGAACAGGGTATGGCTAGGTCATATTTTATTTCGTTTGTGTAAGCTCTCAGTCATACAGGAGTGGTCCATCAATGAAAAGGTTTCTTCAGTCGTCATTTGTACAGATGACGGCTGAAGAAACCTTTTTCATCATATTTTATTTGATCACGTCATATTGCTGATCAATCAAGTTGAGAGTTTCATTTAAAAAACACAGAGTTGAAAGTGAACAAAAACATACAGCCGCTTACTAATCAACAACGGTAAAGAAAGCAGGAAATTTACATTACAAAACGCTGTTTTTTTTTTCAGTCTAAAAAGGGAGACATTGAAGGGTTTTGAGAAGCATGTCACAACGCAATATACAGTTTCGTAAATATGAAACACTAGCACACAAAGATCCGCGCGCCGGATGTCCATTTTCGGAGGGGTGAAAGGGATGGTGATTTGAAGGAAAGTGAAACAAGTCATTTGATGATGTGAAAAGGGCTCAGTTATCTCAACCGGACAGGTCTGAGCAAATGCCATCTCTGCACGAGTCATGAGCTGCTCTTGAGGGGAATCTGTTCTCGGAAATAAAAATTTGGTAGAGTGTCAATTTTTGAGCGAATGGGAAAGGAAGGTAAAAGTAGAAAGCAGAAGAGCAAATGGAAAATCTGTTGGTAAGCTTTTATGGCATTTCAGGATGGGACCACTTGTGAAAACAGGGTGAAGGTTGGACAGTTTACACACGCACATGTACTATCCAGGTATAGACATTTTGAAGGAAATGTTTTCCTTGCTCAAATTTCCCTGTGGAACAACAACAACAACAAAATGTCACTATTGTCCTGTTAACTCGTTCACTGCCAGACGATGTGCAAAAATGTGTCCACTCCAGTCGCAAGGTTTTCGTCATTTTCACTCAAATTGCAGGCCCCACAGATAATTTAGTTTTAGGACTACAAAAACATTCAATCCAACCTTTGAGTCTCTTCTTTCATCAGAAACAAATTCCTAAGGTATATGGGTCTAGAGTTATCTGAGCTTGAAATGGGGGCGGCCGTACAAAACGCAAATGATCCCCGCTCATGGGAGGGACAAACATTGCCAGAGGTCTGACCAGAGCTTTATCAGCACCCCCAAAAAAACCAAAACCCCAAAAAAATTTGGGAATGGTGCTCCATGTCATGGTTTTCAATTCCCGAACAAATTCAGGAATGGCAGTGAATGAGTTAATATGTCTATTTACTGATAACATGTCATGATAGTATGGTATTGTCAGTTTCATTAGCTACTTGCCCAAATCCAAATACACCGCTAAATTTTGCAGCAGAAAATGGGGAACATTAATAATGTTGAATTGATAGTTTTTATGGGGTGAGGGGGAGAAGAGGCACCGACACAGACCGCTTGGTCTTTATATTACCATAAAACTTTGGCAAAAGTGTTCGCATGTTAAACTGTTGTAATTCCTCATTTTGTGTCCACACAAATCAATACCAAGATGTACAAGTCTCGTGTTGGATGAATGCATTGATGCCTCAAAGGAAAGGAGGAAATGTTGCCTGATGGCAAAGGAATCAAAATTGTTTAGAGGAAACAGATTGCTTCATTGACATTTTGGGCGAGCGATGCTGCCATGATAAGGAGAGACGAACAGGAAAAGTGGTGCCTTTGGCTAAGGTGAAAAATGACATGAAAAAAATAGCCTTAAAGGATATCATTAATTACATTATACGCTAAGAAAGTTACTTTTGATTCATGACCAATACTTTTTTTCCTGCCTCCACAATCCTGATTACATTTTCAGTTCAGGAAATTCAACCAGGGAGGGACCGATCGCCATTACAAACCACATTGGAAATAAAATGTACAAAAACAAAACAATTAAATTACAAACACACAACAACAAAAGTCATTGGACTTGGGATAGTCTTGGCTCTGGCTAATTTCCTTTCTTTTGACTCATCTCTTCTTATGACAGCCTGCAACCAGGTTATCTGAAACAACTGGTTGTAAAAAAAAAAAAGGGATCCCGTGAGGCACATTTACGCCATCCAAACCTTGCTCAGAGAAAAGTCAGTTTTGTAGGATAGCATACTGCTGTCCTAAGGAATCAAAGTGGGCTTTGAAATTGCATACTGTCTCTGTCAGCAAGGCCCATCGATGAGTTCATGTTTCTCAATAAGATTTTAAAGCAATCTGGCATATGTACAGTCTTGATCCTCAAATCTAACCACAGTGTCCTCATAGAGCCAATAAGCAAATGTGGTTGATATCAGCCGTTGCTGAGTCGTTATTGTGAGATTTCCTCCATATTAGGCCCTCAGTACAGAAACTAATATTAACAAGTATCACAGCCTTTGATTCTGTCCACACTGTTTTCTAGTAAATTCCAGAAAGGTTTTTAGTGATTCATTTCAATAGGATCCTTAGGCTGTTCTCCACATACCACACTCTGTAATAATATTTTATGTGTTGGTGGGTAAGTTGTTCCCAGCACGATCCAAAAGCAGTTCCTTCTAATGGATGGAAGGCAGCTCCCCCAGCCACGTGCCAGGTAATGGGCGTCGACATGTATACTCGTTCTGCAAGAACACAGATGAAAAGATTTGGTTAGAAACATCTAACAATGTTTCTATGCCTTTCAGTGGTACCTGCCAAAGTGTTTAAGTAATTGCGGTGATTGGCGATTACATTGTAGTGCGGTGAAAACAATGCAAGACAGACAGGGTCTGACAAAGGTAGCTAAAAAAAGTTGTCCAATTTGCAAAAACATTGCATCATGGAGAGATGATTAAAAGAAATCAGAATCAGAATCAGAATCAGAATCAGAATCATATTTATTGCCAAGTATGTAGGCCACACAAGGAATTTGTTTCCGGTAGAAACAAATATATAATATAATATATATATAATATAGAAATATAGGCACAAGAAATTGATAATGTCCCAATGCCATGATTACCATGGTTATTCTTGGGCTACATAAGGGCGAGTTATATGTCCAATAAACAGAGAAGAAAAAGAAAGCACTGGAGTTAACCCTGTTTTTGCTCAATAAATATATATTGTTAATGCTGCTTCCCAAATGTTATTCATAAACACTAAAACACGAAGAAATGGAAACATCCTGTTCAAGTTCCTTATAAAATGCAATTTCTGCAAGAACTACATGTGAATGTATTACGTAGCCTTCCCCAACGAAAACCGATGGGGAAGGTTGAAGAATTAACCGAAATGTTAATTGAATGAGACTGATATATGTCCATATAAAATACTGGTGTAAAATATCAGAATTTAGGGACTTTTTTTCTGAGGTGGGGTTGGCGATTAGGGAATAGTACCGTATTTTCTGATGTATAAAAAAGCCTTAATTGTCTTCAAAAGATGCCCCTGTGCCTTATACGCAAGCGCACCTTATACGTATATGAACTAGTATTTTAACTGACATCAGAAAAATGTTTTATAGCATCTAAAAACATGCAGTATGATATTTTTAGTCAAATGCAAAACACCAATAAAAATGACTTAGTGTCCAAAATCTGCAAAAAAATTGAGCTGCGAATTGGGCATTTTCAGAAAGTCCCGCCCCCAATTCGTGACGTCACGCCAAGACGTCTTGCATTGCTTGTGAATCAAAACAATGGCTTCAGATTCGGAGAATATGCTTTCTTGTTACACAACCAGTTATGAATATGATTCAAATAGTTCTGAAGAGGAAAGCATATATGTTTGCAATCGATTAAAGAATTATATGTGCCATTTTGAGGCAACTATGGGGGTAAATTTCTCATCCAAAAAAAAGAGGCACAAAATGGCGACCTCCGGTGGCGACCTCCGGTGGCCACCTCCGCTTCCACGGGCTGATAAATTCCTTATATGGAGCTTGGATGCCTCTTCTGGCGGCTTTTGGGTGCAACACGGTTCTCAGATCAAACATGTACAGCAAAATACATTGACGTGATGGAAAGACTGCTACAATGTGTCTTTTTTCGGTCAGGGGGCGGTCCTTTCGTGACGTCACGTACGGACTCGTCACCAATTAAAAAACAAGATTTCCTGAATATTCAGAGCGAGTCTTAAAACGTAAAGTATAGCTGTATGCAGTGGAATCTTATTAAAATATGCTCAGTAGAAGTCATTTGAACCCATTTTACAAATTATGGACACAACTTGTCCGGTGACGTCGGTTGTCCTTTTAATGAGCTGAATATTTAGAATTTGGAATAGTTTGGATCTGACAAGAATGTGTAGTAAAGAAAACAGGTGATGCAGCAAGAAACTCATTTCTTTATTTTAAGTAAACAAGAAAGGAAGCCAAGATATAAAAACAGCATATGCAGTACACAAATTTGATTTTTTTTTTCACATTCCTTGGCCATTTGCATCGTTTCATATCTACCGGGGGATGAAATCCTCACGCTTGTGCAACATGCATTTTTCAGCACTCTTTAGTATTTCATCCAATGGTGAAAATGCACATATGGTTACATATGTATTGTAAAATATAACGTGTTTTGTTGCTTCATTTTTCAGCGTTGGTTGCTCAAACCCAATAAATGATTTTTTTTCTTCTTGTAGACTGTAACTTGATTCAACTGTGATTCAAATTTAAGATTGCCATTAAGGCAGTGACAGAGACTCGGCCACTCATGAAATCAGTGGCATAACCTTGCACGCTGCGGGAATTCACTGAAGGCTCGCGCGATTCAATTAATCCTACTGTAATGTGCATGAACATTTACACAGTCTTCTTTTGTAGTCATTATCTTTTCTTGGCATTCTAGTTAAAAAATTACATTCACTATTAATATTCTTCCGACCTTCTTTCCATTTAGTCAGCCTGCTGCCTCGAATAAAATGCTCACATCATTGATGAGGTCAGGGAAGGCTGCCCATTATTAAATAGGTTTTTGCACCCGTCACTCGAGATTAGCTTGACTTTTGCTATCTTTGCATAAGTAGATGATGCATTTCACTTTACTTTAACAGAGTCTCGCTTCCAAGCTGGCAAGATCCCAGCAGAAACTCAGCAAGGAAGATGGGCTTGGACCCTTGAGTTAAAACCAATGCGAGGTGACCGCTGGTTGGGCATTGATACCACTGATGGTCTCATTAATCATGTTATCAGGTCATGTCATGGATATTTTGCCTCGAAGCACAGCAAGGCATTTAAAAAGGAATATGATGTCCGGAGACAAGCCAACAGCCGACATGATACATAGATTAATTTGAGTCCTGGAGACTCAACTGACCCGCCTGATAACACACACACACCTCTCATGTCCTGTATGACATTTTTCTCTGAGTCTTGACTTCAAGTAGTTGTGGATAAAGACAAACGATGCTCACAGAGATGAAGGTGCTTTCAATTTCAACTATTTTGATCAATAGCTCATATATTCAGTGGTGACTTGGCTTATGCAGTAACACTTCCAATTCTCTCGCGTGACTCTGTACTTTCAGATGAACCGTTTCAACCTTTTAAGATGAATATGGCTAAAGTCATGAGCAAAACATTTTGAAAACATTAATACCGAGAGGGCGGACCGGGTCTTGAACTCACAACTTATGCACGACGATGCCATCACAGTGCAGAGGTTGTGAGTTCAAGACCCAGTCCGGCCTCCCTGTGGCCCTAATGAGGAATAAGCCATATAGAAAATGGATGGATTATCCTGAGAAATGTAGGTTATGCTTGTGTGGGCCATGGCTTTGGTCTTAGACCCATCCAGTGAGCAGCAATTGCCCACTTTCACTAATCAGAATTTAAAAAAATAAAAAAAAACTTCTCAAATAAAATAGAGGTCAATTGGGATATGAAAAAAAAACATTTGTTTTGAAACTTTGCAATTCTCTTAAAATAAAAATACCGAAGACAAGATTCAACTTAAAACAGGAATGCCCGAAGACAGCTGGAATGGGCTCAGGCACCCCCACGACCCCAGGCCGGAAAATGAATGAATGAATGAATGAATGAATCTTTGGAGTCATCTAAAAAGAACTGAAATGAGTACAAAGTGATATTGGAGAAAATTCATTTTTTTCCCCACACATAGTTCCTGTTTTCATTAGACAGACATTAAACAAAAGCAAATGCTACAAATGAAATAACATTCTGATATATTACTATTTGCCTAAGTAGGCTAATGGAATAGATATATTACCACTGATGATATACCTGTACATCAATATCATAATTTGATTAAAAAACTGTACTCTTGTATTGTAAATAGCACAGCCACCTTATATTGATGCAATACAGCTACATATATCAATATGCCTTTTCCTTGATACTTGCACTATGTACAGTTTTCTATGAAACAATTTTGCACAGTTACAGTATACACCTCAGTCTTCTGACATTGTTGTATTCATGCAGTCATTAAAGGTGCAATCACAAAAATACTTTTCAATAAATAGGTATACGTATCACCTCTCATCTGGGAAGCCAATTGCTTCAACCAAACAAGAACATTGTCCTCTTGTGTGCCCTATCTTCTAATTTTGACTACATCTTACGTGATAACTTGAATAGAAACAAAAGGCAGAGAGTGTGCGTGTGGAAGCACATATCTTTCATCTTCAAAAAGAGTTGTGGTTTTACAGCTAATTCCTTTTCAAACATTCTTTTATCTTTGGGCGAAATGTCTGATAGGAGGGGAAATTAATGAGCTGGGGCAGAAGAATTGAGCATACCATCATGATCATTAAAAAAAAAAGAATACAAAATGGGAATGGCAGATTCCTGATCAAGCAGAAATGGGAAAACAGCAACCGAGGAATATTACTTGTCAACAATTACGGGAATATCGTACCTTGATATGAAAATCAAAGAGCAAATATTACACCTTGGAGCTACAAAACAGAGTTTAATATCTGCCACAAAATCACTGCAGCATCATTTCCTAGCTTCCTCTGATGGTGAGTTTTGATCATCTTGCGTAAATATCAAACATGATCTGTTCAGTTGGTTCGTTGATAAAGGGAAAGTGTTCACCCTCTGGCATGTATGGATTCAATAAATTTGGGTAACACTAATTCAAAAAGCATCATACAGCTCAGTGGGCTGAATGGATATGATGGATATCATGCTGGGCTCTCTGAAGGATTCTCATTATTTTGTGGTTTCCAAGATTAGACGCATCCCTACGTTTCACCACTTTCATCACTCTTCTTTTCATCTTTTCAAGTGAAAAGCAAAAATGTACGCATTAGTGGTACACAGATTTAGTGTGCATACCTGTACATGGTCAAAATAAATCATGCATGCCAGATGAAGGATGACTGACGTGTTTACAAACTGCCCATAATGGCCACGATTGATCGGTACCTGTGTTAATGGAAGACACGGGTTGGTCAATTATTTCATTGTGACCTTGACATACTGTGAATAAATTGGGGACCAAAAACAAGCCACACCGAGCGGGTGAGGTGGGGCCCTAATTTGTAAACACAGTACCTTGTTAGTGAGCCGATTTTCTCACTTGGGGGGAGCAGGAAAATAAGCATCGTATCGTATTTGGAATCATCCACGTGCTTAATTGCCAGGAACCTCCATTTAACAAAGACCGAAATGCATACATAATTTTATAAATTAGTAGACGAGGCTAGTCTGTCATAACATGGTGTGAAGTCAATGAAATTGACCTTTTGACAACAATGTTAATTATAATTGAAAGAAATGTGAACGGGCATTTTACTAATTATGTGGCTTAAAATTGAGGTTTTCTGTTTTTCATGAAAAATATGGTCAAACACACCAAGGAGGAAATATACGTGGGGTATGCCGACGGTGGGCAAAATACACCCAAATCTATTTGTTGATGTGGTGTTGGATGCGTGGCAATCGAAGTTTGAAATGGACCTCCCCAAATTATCCATGGCCACTTCACCCTTGCACACACCTTTCAATAATAGGTCAAGGGAAGTTGGAAAAAAAGGTCATAGCTATAAGTTGTTCTGTGGCAATACTACATGCATAAAAAATGAGCATGATATAACATAAATACTGTAATATATAAGATGTGAATCTCAGTGCATATTGAGATATAGTACGAACACTATAGGTGGTATTAAACTGAATCGCAAAAAAACAAAACAAAAAAACAGCAATGTTGTATGTTGACGTAGCTCCCAGATCTCCCAGCGGGCATCATACCCGACGGGCTTTGGATAAGACGAGCAAAGCCAGCACGTCTGTGGGCAAGTGTCGTAGTGTATGCACTTATTTACCCAACGTGGGTGAATATGTGCATGTTTTATATGCGCTTCGGCATTGTGATTTATGGTGCTTGTGATTTATTTGGGTGATGGATGAGCGCATTAAGAGATACAGCTATGGCAAGCCTCTCTAAGTCTCTGTCACCGTGGATTGTGTTGTAGCGTAAAAAATACATTAAAACTAAAAAAAAGGATAACTCAATGCAATATCTATGTACTCTCAAAAGTTAAAACAAAGATGAAATCCGGTGGTACCGCTAAAGTTGAGGGTGGAAGGGGCTGGTGGAATCTCTCCCACATGCATATCAAAGCAGTCACAAGCTCTGTTTCATCAAGAAATATTGATTTACTTTACGTTCACATTCTTCAAGTCGCTGTGAAGAAACATGTTATATTCAGTGATATCATTGCTTAACGAATAACACAAAAGGCTTGATTCTGTTCTCTGTTTAACATCAATGTCAATGTAGCTATAAACGGCAACTTCACTCGGATATCATCAAGTGGCAACTACATCAACGCCCATCACAAAGGTAAATATAACGACTTTATTATACAGTACAGTTTATTTCTTTAATTACGATACAATAGCACCTATACTATACATAAAATAAGGTATATTCTGTGTAGTTTTAAGGATCATCTAGTAGAAAATTAGGTTTTATGGGGACCTGAGAACTGATTATTCTCATTTTAATGGTTTCCCATGGGAAAATTATTGTATGGAAGACACATTTTTGGCCTTACACACACTTTCTGGGAACCAATTAGGTTTGTAAGCCTGTATCTACCATTAACGATCTAAAACCAAAGATGCGCCTGTTCAGTCGACAATCTAATCTGTCGAGAAGCCACACATACTATATAGTGTGTGCTGTAAACATGGAGTTTGCTGAAACATTTCTTAACATAACAAGTTTTAGCATAATTAGTTTTTCCCATTTTGAAAGACTGGGGCTGATATCAGACAGGTTTCATTTTAATTAGTTTCCTCTGTGAGCCACAGTAAAGCAAAATTACATAAGTACAGGATAAGTGAGTCACCCTTTTTCAGCACAACCTGGGGGGGGGGAAGCAGAAGGATGTTTCTACTGATGAAAAGTACAGCATAGTCCAAGGACTTTCGAATGGAACGAAAAAACAGTACTTTGTGTGTGATGGTGTCGTTCTTGCTGCAGGTGTTTTGATACCATTTTCTCTCAAGAATTTATTTTTTTTAGGTGGCATGAACATATGAAAATGAAACAAGTTCTGAAGCTTCTTCACCATTGGCCATGCTGTCAAAGCCAATGAACCTTCTACGGTATAAAAATCCTGTAAGGCAATAATGCATTATTCCATGCCGCAGAAATCAATTAAAAAAAGAATTGTAGTTGCTATGATTATAATCAGAAAACACAAGGTTGGGGTTCAATATGAATGCATTTATTTCATTTGGACTTGTAGTAATAGGCATTTAAGGTCGAGTGGCGCAGTTTGAAGTTGCAGAGCGCAGGGAGGGAGGGAGAGACCAAGAGAGAGGGAGAGAGATGGTGGAAGAAATCTTTTCTCCCATTTGTGGACCTCTGTCAAACGGGAATTCACAAACCTGGTCAAAAACCTTGAATCTGAGTAACCTAGATGGCGCCCAAGTAGGCAGCCGTCGGCAAGTGCTCTTACGAGCCTTGCTTTTGTTTTGTTTTTTTTTTTTTTTTTTTTTTGTCTTTGTGTTGTCGTGTGGACTGGATGTGGATTCTTTTTCATCATTTTTGGCCACGACATTCATCAAGGAGAAAACTATTGAGTGGATGCGCCTTCTTGGCAGCACGAATATGCCAGCACTGTTTTTGATTGGGAGGAATGTGCCATTTGCCTGTCATCGTTGGGCAGCTCTGTGGCACTTGTGCATTTGCGCCTGTAATGCGCAGCATTTTCACAGCCCCGCCTTGTTCAGCGGAAAGGTCGCTGTTGTTGGACAGTTTGGGGCTGGATGGACGCATGGCTTGAGGAGCCCGCGAGGAGAACAAAGGAGTGTTAACGCCCAGCGCCGAAGCGTATGTGGAACTGGCACAGCTTGGAATTGAAGCGAATTGACGTGGGACATGAGATGCGAAACAATCTCTTTTCGTCCATGAATGCAGATGTGCACATTCCACCATGGTGTCCTTGATTCACTGGTGAAAAGGAGGTTTTGATCCTCCCTATCATCTAGAACAGCTTTTTGCAACAAAGACGGTGCGGAAAGTCCTTAAGGTTGAAGAGTGTGTGTATTTTGTGTTGTGTCACTTAACTTGTTATTTAGGATTTTTTTTTTTGTTTAACTTGAAGATGGCGCAGCGACAGTGGCTGCCTTTACAGCAGCTGCTGTATCTATGTATTTTTTGCTGATGTTAAATGTAAATTTCACCACAAATAAATGCTCTTCTAATCTAATATAATCTAAAAAATTAATTAAAAAAACATTTAAAAATGTATGCATGAAACATTCTACATTACATGAAGGACTGATTCAGAAGAAGGAAGTTCTGGAAGCCAATAGCGCTAAATGAAGCAACTCCTATTTATATGATGGAATATGTACTGTATGTCCATGCAGCTATTTTCTATCATTAGATCCAATATGGTGAGATGCAAGCGACTCTTGATTGCCGTGAGTTTTCCTGGGATTGCGAAAGTTCTTAATTTAATTAATTTACCTTAACATAATGTGGATCATGACGACGAGGAGCAGTAATTACAGCGGAAGAGAAAGTGATATGTATCTCATTAAACTAAGCTGGTTAGAAAGTACGAAACATTCAGGAGCTGTTTGAAGTCGGAAAGACTCACATTGGGAGACTTTGAAAAACAAGGAAGCAATTCTGGCTTTTCCCGATTCTGGCAGTTTCCATGCTCACAGTGAATTGCTCGAAGCTCGACAGGCAGTCCAGCTAATATATTTGTTCATGTATCTGTCCTGTATGTTGCAGTTTTTGGGCAATATATAATTGCACGTTGTTGTTTGTGTTGTCACACATGAATATTGTTAACATTCGTGGACGTTCAATACAGGACATATACTGTACCATAAAAGAAGATAAAAAAACCTTTATTTGTCCCACAATGGAGTTATTTCACAGTTCTCGTGAATAAAGATATACTAATACTTTAATGGTTTTGTTTCGTTTATATTTGGTATGGACTGTTAACATCTACAGTTTTTTATATGTACTGTATTTTAATCTTTTTTTTTTACAGTTTTTATGTACCATCTTTTGCTGAACCGGCCCGCCTTCAAATACTAAAAATTATTTTCTGGTGTATGAGGCGGACTGGAGTATAAGGCGCACCCCCAATGAATGGTGTATTTTCAAACTTTTTTTCCATATATAAGGTGCACCTTCAATGAATGAAAAATGTTTTCCAAATATAATATATAAATAGATAAAAGGCTTCAAAATATAAAGCACACCACATTATACGGTGCTAGAGTAGGGGCTGGGATTCCGCAATACTTCTACTAAGGAAAATGGAGTCGGTGGCTGCTGACAGTTGTTGCGAGACCTGGTTTGGCTCAACAGTGATTCACTGGACTGATTTGCATATAACTTTCCACTCACTAAATGAAACATCTTGCACCTGCGTATAAGGCAGAGGGGCATCTTTTGAAGAAAATTGAGGCTTTTGGGTGCGCCTTATGCACCGAAAGCTACGGTAATGTGGATCCCCCCCAAAAAGGTTTTCCCACCCCCGCGCTAATTCATACTGATGACCAAAATATGTCAGGAAATGAAAAAACAAAAACAAATAAACTTGAAACAATATTATCACAGAAGGGAGGGGGGCGGCACCAGAGAAAAATCTTGCCCATGGCGCCACTTTGCTTTGTTTTTTTTGTGAACAGAAAGCCATGAAGGTTGTTTATCTTCTCCCACATTGTTACTGTAATGACAAGAATACAACATACTGTCTCTTCATCAAAAACGGGATATGAACAATATCCCTTCCACTGAGATATTTGTCAAATATGCTCCCTTCATATCCAAGTGAATTCTCATGTCTTTGCCTCTCCCACAATATCACTTTACCAACACCATGAGGGCATTTTCCATCTGTTTCATCTCAAGATAACAAATGTACTTTCACCTCAACTATGGTTCTTTCTTGTGGATTATGCAGCATGCGCACACGAAGTTTGTGTTTGTGGGTTGATTATTTCTATTTGACACACATCATTCATTATTTTAACATCAAAATTTTCCATTGAGTTCCACCAGATATGACGTTACATTTTTTTTCGTTCATTTCAAAGTCATAGTAGGAGCTCACATGTTTAATGTGCTATGTGTTGACTTTCCTGTGCCCTTCCAGTTGGTAGATATTTATGGAATAGCCCCCACAAAAGATTGTCAGAACAATGTGTAAACTCAACAGTACTTGTGTGGGGATGCTTTTTATAGACCTGACAACAGATATGAATGGAGGCTCCGTCCCTACAACCGCTCATGGACTTGTGTGCTCTCGAATAAAACGGAAATTCGATTGAGGCGAGATGACAGCACCTCAATTTATTTTGAAGACGTCTGACGTTAAATATTAACAGCTGTTCCTAAAGGACAGGCATGTTGAAAACATAAATATGTCAAGTAAATGAATCCTCTCCGCTGTGGAGAAATGATTAAAGGTGAACGGAAGCGCTTTGCGGGAAGTAAAACACAAAACACTGATTTTGTGAAGAGATACGCAGCATTGCCCTGCTGTGTTTTCAGCATGCGGAAAACAAACGAGGCAAGACTTAAAGACTCTGGTCACAAAGCAGCTACTGAAAATACAGAGACAGAAAACCTTTCACATTCATATTCACACATTTAATGAGTGGAAAGTTATATGCAAATCAGTCCATTGAATCACTGCAGTCAGTGACTTTTTAGCAACAAGCCATTATTCCAAGCGATTAAACATATGGCATCGGTTGACATAAGTCTCATTTTAGGAGGGGATTTTGTACATTGTAAATCTGCTACATCTTACTGAATCGAGGCTTTGTTTCACCATACGTGTATATGTATAACATACTACAACTTTACAGTATATATATATATATTATATATATATATAGATATATATAATTTTTTTAATCGCTGAATACGATAGGATTGATAAAAGTATAACGCGCACATGCGCTGTAAGCTAGCTGTCTGCATTTCCACTCAAGGCTTTTTTTTATCATTTCAAATAATGTTCAGCGTATTACAACTTTTATTCAGAATCAGAATCAGAATCATCTTTATTGCCAAGTATGTAGAACACACAAGGAATTTGTTTCCGGTAGAACACGCTGCACTAGTATCGTCGTCAAAAAAAAAAAAAAAAAAAAAAAAAAAAACTGCTAAGTGGCACTATACAGTTCCATTTTGGCTACTGTTGAAAGAGTTCAAAGAGTTAATGGCTTGGGGGAAGAAGCTGTTTAAATGTCTGCTGGATTTGGTGCGCATGGATCGGTAGCGCCTGCCTGAGGGGAGTAGCTGGAAAAGGTGGTGGGCAGGGTGCGGAGGGTCCAGTAGGATTTTCCGCGCCGTAGTTTGGATTCTTGCAGTGTGCAAGTCCTCGAGAGTGGGTAGGGCGGTGCCAATGATTTTTTCCGCCGTCCTAACTGTCCGTTGAAGTCGGATTTTGTCCATTTTTGTAGCGGCCCCGAACCAAACGGTGATGGAAGAAAACAGGATGGATTCGATGACAGCCGTGTAGAAATGTTGCAGCACCTCCTGTGGCAGGCCATGCTTCTTTAGCAGCCTCAGGAAGTACATTCTCTGTTGGGCCTTTTTCAGGATAGAGTTGGTGTTGACCTCCCACTTCATGTCCTGGGAGACTGTGATTCCC
Organism: Hippocampus bargibanti; assembly: GCF_051943395.1. NCBI lineage: Eukaryota > Metazoa > Chordata > Actinopteri > Syngnathiformes > Syngnathidae > Hippocampus > Hippocampus bargibanti. Next base: position 5,889,575 of record NC_142751.1, on the reverse strand, counting down.
AGGAACTTGAAGGTCTCAACGGTTGACACCAGGCAGTTGGATAGTGTGAGGGGTAGCTGTGGTGATGGATGTTTCCTGAAGTCCACGATCATCTCAACTGTCTTGAGCGTGTTCAGCTCCAGGTTGTGACGGCTGCACCAGAGCTCCAGCTGCTCCACTTGTTGTCGGTACGCAGACTCGTCGCCGTCTTTGATGAGACCGATGACCGTGGTGTCGTCTGCAAACTTTATGAATTTGACAGCTGGGTGCGTTGAAGTGCAGTCGTTCGTGTAGAGAGAGAAGAGCAATGGAGAGAGGACGCATCCCTGCGGGGCTCCAGTGCTCGTGGTTCGTGTTGTGGATGATATATTTCCCAGTCTGACCTGTTGTGTCCGTCCTGTCAGGAAGCTGAGGGTCCACTGGCAGATCGTGGGGGACACACCAAGCTGGAGAAGTTTGGGGATGAGGAGTTCTGGGATGATGGTATTGAACGCAGAGCTGTAGTCCACAAACAGGATCCTTGCGTAGGTTCCTGTGTTGTCAAGGTGGTCGAGGATGTGGTGCAGTCCGATGTTGACTGCATCCTCCACAGACCTGTTTGCCCGGTAGGCAAACTGAAGAGGATCTAGCAGAGGTCCGGTGATGTTCTTTAGGTGGTTCAGCACGAGGCGTTCAAAGGACTTCATGACCACAGACGTCAGAGCGATGACGTCGATGTCGGGTGTTATAATCATTTTGTAAGGGAAGCTATTAGCCAAGGTTGACAGGTATGCTACACTGAGCTAAAATCAGGCCCACAAGTCTAACTGACTAACATATTTTGCCTTCCTGGAGGATTAAATTTAGTAGACAATCAAAAGAGTTCAATGCACTCCCCAAGGAAATGATTCCCCAGGTGCGTTCTTTCAAGAGTTGTATTCCATATGGTTAGAGATGTCTTAATTTGCTTGTACAAAACCTTGATGTCCTGTCTCCACTATGTCAACCCAGATGTAAACTCATCCTGTTCCAAATTAGCCCACCCCCAAACACCTCTAAACACACGCACACACACGCACGCACACACACGCACACGCGCGCACGTCTCCCTCCTGCTGTGGGATTTCAACCAGACAATTTGTGCTTACTGACAGCTCACCTGGTTTCTAAGCTTTCAGGATCTCATATTCACCCGCAAGTCAAGCGTACACCCCTAGAGAAGTCGCTCTGATTTTATACAGAGCAGAAATATATCGAGACAACCATCCACACTCACTTCTTCTGCAATGGAGAAGTGGGAGACTTTAGTTAAGAACTTGGAGGAAAGGCAAACTTTTTTTGGAGATTCACGAAGACATTTGAATTTGGATCTCATAACTGCAAGGAAAAAACCTTTCATCCACCAGGTTGCTGAAATGGAAGTAACTCAACTCTGTAATTCTGATCCACAACTTTTCTCTCTGTAACTGTGTTCCGGCGTGTGAGTCATTAGATCGTGACTCATTCCTGCTGTGACGTAAGTGGACTCAAAGTCAAGTAAATATGACAGCAGTGTCAAAATACTGAGTGTTCCAGTGTCATGAACGGGAGAGATGATTGCTAGAAGCCATGTGGATGATGGCACAAAAGCAGCTCAGTTAAATGACATTTAATGTGAGCTTAGGTGCATTATTTATTTATTAATATTTGCAATGGTATGATTGGAATATCATGCTGTTTTTCAGTGAACCTTTGCTGTTTGCATTCGTTTAGTGGTGTTTTTTGGGGAGGGGTGAATTTCCACAGTGATTTGTTGAAAAACTCATATATGTACTGCTTTTGCACTGAGCAGAAGGCAATCAGAGTATTTTTTGTGCCATGTTGTGGCGTCTTAGTATTGTACTTATAAATTAGTTGCATGGCTATCTTTTGCCATCTATAGGTAAGTATAAACTTTTTATCAAGTAGGGCACATTGCATTGAGCAATATTTTTTTAAACCGTTTTATGCACTCTGTAACCCGATAACATGATAAGCTGCCTACTGGAGGAACCTCTGTCCCTGAAAGGTTTAATTCATTTGCGGTTGGTTTTCTTTTGTCCTTGTGAGAGTATGGGCAGAAAAAAAGTATGATTTGCAAGAAAAGGTTGGTTGCTTGGTTGGTTTTATGCCTTCTTTCAATTGATTCAGGTCTTCCGATACTGATACTGCATGATGACATGCATGTCATGTCACATTATTTCAGATGTTGCATGTGCAGCGCATAGATGTTTTTACTCTACTGTTCATGAGGACTCTGGACTTTTTTTGCCGTTTATGGCACAAGTCTATGGGCGGGGTACAGAATTTGCCCGTCACATATTTTTATTCGGCCCGTGAAAACAAATCAAGCATGTCAAGTGCCATGATGCTTGCTAAAAAATATAACTAAAATTTCAAATTGCAGAATGTAAACCACAAAAACAGTCTTTGGTCTTGACTTCAGATTAGAAAACTTGCCATTCATTAATTTGTTGTGCGCTCTGTATGTAAGATATAGAGGGGATGAAACATTCTTTCTAATGGCTTCCCCAAATTGATAACAGCCCTCGAGAGGAAACCGTAACTACAATGTGGCCCATGGCAAAAAATGAGTTTGACACCCATTTATGGGAACAAAAGGTTTTGCAAAAATGACAAAAACAGAAGGTCGGGTTAAGTTGATAATTCTATTATCAGAAGTTCATCCTAAAATTGTGTTGTTTTGAATGACAACCAGTTAATTAGCTTCAATGAAGGCCTTCCCACCAGTGTAAAGTGTGAATGTTGAGTATTCAATCAACCTGCCTTGCATGTTCTCCATGAATCTCTGTGGTTTTTTTCTGGGTTTCCTCTCACATTCCAAATATCAGGCATGGCATGTTGATTAAATACTCAACATTTTCACTTTACTACATGATTTTGAAGACAAATTTATTGTCATGTTGGTGAAAATGTCTCAGTCCTTCATCAATAAGGAGGCTTAGTACAGCATCAATACCTTAGTGCTACATCACAGGCACCTGCATCCTATCCATGATTGACACCCGCATGAAATTTAGAATTGTCTTCATTAGTGCAATCATCACTAACATACAGTAGCAGTAGCCAGTGGACCATGCACTTAATTTCCCATTAATAGTCCAGGCACAGTCACCTCGTGTGACAGTCTAATCCCAAATGTAATGAGTGACTGACTCCTCAATGTTCCATTTTTACCATTTTAATCCCTAATTGATATGAAACACATTTCTGCTCGCAAATTATTCTCCTCAGATGATTCAGTGCTTTACCACTCACGCCATGTGCATGAAGTGGTCCACGTCAACCTCACAATGTCGTTCCATTTTAACTCCGGCCTTCCCGTATTCCAAATAACAGGTATGGCAGGTTGGTTGAATCCTCTAAATTGTCCTGAGGTGTGACTCTGAGCGTCAATGGTTTTGTGTGTGTAAGACCTGCAATTGGCTGGAAACCCATTCATTGTGTCCCATACCACTTGAAGACAGTTGGGATAGGGTCCAGCACTCCCCATACAACCTTTGTGAGGGACCAGCTGGCATCAAAGGTGTGACTCTTGAGCGATGCACCTCCATCTGTTTTGCAATCAAATCTTGCCAAGTATTTAAGGACTGCACAGTAGGCAAGTCTCTCTCAGCGTATTCACCTTGCTTGCCGTATATGCTAAATGGTGTTTTCTCGACCTCTTGGGCTCGTTCATAGTCTTGCTTTCTGAGATGCTTGTTTAGTCAGAATTGGTATTGTTTAGTCTTTTGTTGTGTAAATTACACTCTTGTCATTTTGCTTGTATTTTCACTGTTACTATTTCCATGTATTTCGCAGATGCTTTTGATCAATGCCTTGTTTTTTCCTGGCTCCTTTAGACCCGTGATTTCTCTTTCTACTTTGTCTCATTTGTGTTTTTCATTAGAAACATTTTTTGGCGTTTGTGTGTTGTACATATCTGCATTTTGGGGATGCAATTCATTATTCGGTTCATTCCTGAACCTGCTGACCTTTTCTCGAAGAGGTTGGTGTGAGTAATCAATCAAATCAAAAACACAACTTTTCTCATTGTCCACACTGCTGGCTCAGTGAAAAAGTTAGTGCGCATTATTAGCTGTGGGACAAATATGTGTGTTTCACAGGAGCGAAATCATGGCATCTAGGCGCCAGGTGTAATCTGTGCTGTAGACAAGACCATAAGCATGTTTGGCTTGATTTTTTGGTTCTCAAAGTTTCAACGCATTCATATAACTACTGAGGAGGTTCAAAGATGTCAAACTCATTCTTTGCCACTTTGTAGTTACGATTTCCTCTCGGGGCCATTATGAATTTAGGTAAGCCATTACAATGTTTAATCCTCTCCACATATATCATATAGAGCGCACAACAAATTAATAAATGACTAGTTTTCAAATTTGAAGTAAAAAATAATGACTGTTATTGTGGTTTAAATGGGACAATTTTAAATGTTGGTTTGGACTTTAACAATCGTCATGGAATTTCACAATTTTGATTTGCTTTTGCGGGACCAATAAAATGATGTGACGGGCCAGATTTGGTCCCCAGGACTTGATATAGACACCATGTAGGGTGTGTTTTAGTTCTTACGAACGAAGTCAGAGTATCAAATCCAGTTTTGTTGCAATGCACTTTCTATTACTGGCATTGACAGTGAAGGCAGATAAATGTTTCCCCGCCTCATCATGTACTGAAAGGTGTATTTGTTTAATTTACTCCATTCTATTTTGTCAAAATGTCAGAATTCACTAAATCATCTGGATTCTGACATTTTTTTAAAGTCGAGTAAGTAAAAAAAAATATCTGGATCCAAATCATTTTATTTCCAGAAACAATTTGACAAAATAAGTAATTTCAAATAACCCACTTTTTTCTTTTCACATGCAATGCAGTAAGGGATAATGAATTTTGAAATTTGAAGTCATTGTTCAGGATGCTATAAAGGGGGGGGGGGGGGGGGGTTGCCCCCCCCCCCCAAAAAAAAAAAAAAAAAAAAAAAAAAAAGCTCCATTAATTAATTACGGCTGAATTTTCAAAGCCTTTCTTGAGTGATGGCCAGTAGAGAAAGTTTGGTTGCTTGTCATGACTTTGCGCACCAGTGAAGAAAACAATTACACAGTTTCAAAGAGGTTAAGTTGAACGATGACATATTGATTTCATAAAACATGTTGACAAGAAGCCGATAGCTACAGGAGCCCTTTTACCACCACAATGGCAGTCGACACTTTCCCAAGCGTGCCGCAGCAAAAGTAAGCCCCCAATCAAACTGTCAATGTGAAACTTTGGATGCATAACAGGCGGGAAAATGCACTAAGCTGAGGGAAAACTCCAACATACCCTTCAAGTTGAACTTTTCAAAGCGCCAGTGATCAACCATTAAACTTTTCTCAGCTCAACAGTGTTAATAGAGCACTTAAAAAAAACAAAAACACTGCTAAGTGCTGGACATGGAGTGAAAATTATTCCAACTAAAAACAAATTCATAATTAAGACCATAGAAAGCACACATTCAGGAGACGCCTGGAGTCCAAAAGACTCAAATCTATGAGACTGTCAAAAACAAGAAAACGGTTCTTGATGATCTCTCTCTCTCTCTCTCTCTCTCTCTCTCTTCTCTCTCTCTCTGTCCGTCCGTCCGTCCGTCGGTCCGGCCATCTTCCCATATGTTTATTTATTTATTTAGTCTCACAATTCCCCATCGTGCCAAACTCAAGACAGCAAACTATTAAATTCATGTATAATCATACCACTTCGTGGAAAGTTATTAAAAGCGTGGGACATTTGAGAGTCAGCGTACACGTGTTGGCAACATCATTTGTACCACATCAAAATGACTTTGCATGAAAGGTGGGTGGGTTGATGCTTTGATTCAAAGATGAAGAACACAAATTTTACCCTAGCCGGAGGCAAGAAGAACATGGGGGTAGATACAGCAGGATTATAAAATTCAATTCAGGCCAGTCGTGGGGGTGGCTCTTTTGTGCAATGAAGCTGCTTCCCCACATGTATAAACGTTCAAAGGAGGCTAATCCTTCTGTTTTGAAGCCATCGCATTCTACAAACACAACTCTAGATACTGCCAATGGTACACTCACCAGTTTTTGTTTTGAGTGTGACAGTACTTCTGCATGTGCAATAGTGGAACCTTGGGTAAAATGAGCTGAATGATGCATCATCATTCAACTCCTCTCTGGGGACTTGTTTTTGAGAATGACCTGGCAATTGAGAGACGAGAGCATGAAATCGGCCCTTGGTTATGTTGAGAGATTGTTGCAACGACTAAGTGGGAATCCTTCTTAAAAAGGGGTAGACGTGCTCCGTAGCTGCTGCTCTCACCATGTGCAAGCATGTGCATAGATGCCCTGTGCTTTATGAACGGACCAGATAAGAGAGAGAAAAAGGAAGGTTTGATGGATATTGGTTAATCTACGGGATCACAGGAACTACTGAAGTGGGTTTTAATAAAAAGGTGTCTAACTTCGATGCAATGAAATGATCTGAAAATTCAGACTAGTTTCAAAGTCATGATAGCTCAGAGCCGTTGAGCTTCTGCTTCCACCTCAGCTCCTAATCCTTCTTTAAAAGTGGCACCGTACAGGCGACTGTGAGCGGAAAATGAAAGTGTTCTTCTAAATGGCTTGTGGAGTGATGCCTGTCAAGTGGAACGAGTCTCGAGGGGAAATTAGCCAGAAAACATCCCAAGCGAGCACTGCGGCTGGCTGTATGGCATCGTTTCCCCCATCAAAGGGGAAGAGGCTACACAGGCTACACTCACAGGATCCCAAACACAAGGAATGCTTAATGAATCGACCAGAGACACAAATGTTTTCGTTTCTGTCCCTGGCAATTCAAAGCCACAATGTTAGCGACTGTTGCTTGAATTATTGTTGACTGCCATTCGTAATATGTCATGAAACTACAGAAGTTTCTTCAAACGCTTTGGAAACTGCACATGTCTTTGTATGATGAAAGCTGCATAATGTGATTTTTTGTTTTGTTTTGTTTTTAATGCTCTATTTTATTGGAAGCATTTCATGAAAAAGCCTGGAACAACACCTTTTAGCAAATTTAAATCTACGCCAATGTGGCCTTGACTGTACTGTATATTTTATGTGAAGGTTTCATTGTTTAAGTGGGCGTTATTTATTTTCATTCATATTTCAACGGCTTTATCCTCACGATTGTCGCTGGGGTCCTGGAGCCTATCGCAGCCGTCTTTGGGCACTAGGCTGGGTACACCCTGAACTGGTTGCCTGCCAATCTCCGGACATGAAGAGACGAACAACCAGGCAAGTTTTTAGAATGTGGGAGGAAAACGGAGGACATGGAGAAAACCCACGTGGACCTGGGGAGAAGATGCAAACTCCACACTCCACACAGGCAGGCCGCAGCGGCCGGGGCGGTATTTGGACTCACAACCTCTGCACTGTAAAGTTGGCGAGCTCACCGGGCTGCCTTCTTGATTTATTTTTTTTCAATACTTTTGAAGTGTTTTTGTTTATCTAATTTTGTTCTTATGTTCATCAGTGCAGACATATTATGAATCAAACCCGCTTCCAGTACATTAGTACTGGCTCTAATGCAGACTGCATCATCTAATAACCCAGAGGAAAATTAAAAATGCCGTTGTCTTGTTCAAACACAGCAACTTGTAATCACTTTAAATGCTAACATCAATTGCACCTTAAGCACATTTTTTTAGACCTGAGGCACAAAGCCATAAATAGAGGCATTGTTCAGCTTTGCTGGCGAGCAAGATACCACTTAGCCTTTTCAATCATTAAACATTTAACACTTACTCAAGGCAATTGTCAGAGTATTTTTCCATGTTATTAAATTGTGAATTCGCTCATACATCGTCTTGAGAAATCTACATCTTTTATCCCATGGATAGCCTAGATTTATGTAACCTGCCGGAATAGCTACATTCCAACAAATTCTCTCCATCAGAAAGATTCCTACTTCATTTTGACACAGAAAACGGAGAAACATTTCATGCAGTCTAATTTGTGTCTTCTGCTGCACCATAGTAATACAGCTGTTGTAATACACTTCCTTATTTCTGTGAAGAAGGTAACTTGTTTGTTTTGATAAATAATTTCGAATCAATAAACTGTTTCATTGAAAACTTGTGATGTTAGTCTCTGTACATGACATGACAAGGTGTAATTCATCCATATGTCCATTTGCTAATCTGCATATCACAAGGGTTGTGCTGGAGCTGTCTTTGGTCACTCGGCAACCGGTTGCCAGCCAATCGCAAGGCACACAGAAACGAAGATCCAGCCATGCTCACCCTCACATCCATCTGCCATGCATGTTTTTTGGAATGGAATGTGTGTGAAACTGGAGTACCAGGAGAAAACCCACACAGGTGCCATGAGATTATGCAAATTCGATACAGAAAGTCCAGAGCAGGAATAGATCCAGAAACGTCTGCACCGTGAGGACGACGTGCTGCTTCAAGGTGTTACATTGTTGCCTCATTTGCAGCGATGTAATGTGAGGATGAAAAAAATTCCTTCAAACTCAAAATTGAAAACAAAAATACGTGAGCAAACTTGTTATCCAAGCAGGCATTGTTCCTCAAAATGTGAGTCATGCAACACTGATGCGGTATAATTTCTACTTGTGTTAGTGTCCAATTATTCACGGTTCCCTTAATATTAAATGAATCCAAAATTATTTGATTTATTATTCTCACGGCCCAGTATTCGAGTGGTTAGCACAACGGCTTCACAGTGCAGAGGTCGCCGGTTCTCATCCCGGTCCGGCCTCCCTGTGTGGAATTTGCATGTTCTCCCCGGACCCGGGTGGGTTTTCCCAAGGTCCTCCGGTTTCCTCCCACACTCCAAAAACATGCATGGCAGGCAGATTGACAACTCCAAATTGTCCCTAGGTGTGAGTGTGAGAGTGAGAGTCGTCTTTGTGTGCCCTGCGATTGGCTGGCAACCAATTCAGGGTGTCCCCCGCCTCGTGCCTGAAGACAGCTAGGATTGGCTCCAGCACCCCCCACGACCCTAATGAGGAATAAGCGGTACAGAAAATGGATGGATGGATGGATTATTATTCTCAAGAACCTTGATGTGCTCAATACATTAAAGCAATTATCCACTGATGTTTTTTTTGCCACCTGTAATATTTGAAAAGCTAGTTCATTTAAAAAAAATATAAAGATGGTTTTAAGGATTACTCCTGAATAATTGGAGGCATTCAGCAAAGTAGCAAGTTAAAATGTGAGTTAAAGTGAGTTAATTAGTATTTTAGAGGGTATATTTGCTGAAATATTTACCTTGCTGATGAGCCTGTGTATTTTCAATTTGATCTCTACCATGTTAGGCTGATGCGATGGATCATACCTCACACTCCCTGGAGCTAGACATTGTGCAAGTGCAGGATCCGGTGCCGTTGCCAAGCACTTCCATTGCCTCCGGAGTGGCAGCGGGGTTGTAGCTCATGTAATACTCTTGCAGCTGGGTGCTTAGGTCCTGTTCGGGCTCGGGACTCTTTTTACGACACTTTCTCCCCACCATGGATCGCTGGTGCAGCAATCTGGTCGCACCTGGGTAGCGCCGCCACAATACGTAGATGATGGTTAAAATTAGAGACATGCTGAAGAAGAGTGCCACACTGCCCACCACCACTTTATGTAGATTCATGTGCTCCATCTCCGGGGGTAGTACGTGAGTGGGCCGACTACGTGCCACCGAGTCTCGTGGATCTTTGCTCATATGCCCAGGGAACGTTGGATGAGGAATTGGATGCGGTTCGAAAGGTGGTTGCGGACCAAAGGTTGGTGGCGTGAGCGGAGACCCACTTGTGGGGGCAAATGTCAGCTCGTTGGTGCCTTCAGAAAAAAGCTCTGACATTGGCGAGGGTGTCTCAGTCAGAACATAGTCGGTTTCTTCACAAATGCCGTGGTTCCTTGTGGCCTCCATAATCTTTTCTCCTTGGAGATACTTTGGGCTGCTGCATATCATAGTGGTGTCTTTGGTGCCACGGAAATTTCTTAACCAAGCCACAAGCGGACATATGCCGGTGGCACAGTCCCATATGTTGCCGGCGAGGCTTATGGAAGTCAGTGAGATCCACGCTGACACCGCCTCTTGTGACACGTTGGACAATTTGTTGGATTCGAGGTTGAGAACCTGAAGGTTGGGCAAGCAGTGGAACACTGCCGGATCCAGGCTCTGTATTTCATTTCCAGATAAGTCAAGTTTCTGCAGAGTATACCATGTCCAGGGAAGTCCCTGATTGACCACCTTGATGCGGTTCCACTGCAGGTAAAGTGATCTCAGATTGGCCAGACGAGGAAAGAGGAAAAAGTTTATGCGGGTGAACTGGTTGTGCTCGAGATGCAACTCCATCAACTTCTGTAACCCCAAGAAGGTGGTGCGCGTGAGAGCTTTCATTCGATTGTAGCCCAAATCCAGAAACTCCAAACTTCGGCACTCGAGGAATGCTCTTATAGGGATGTTCGAGAGACCGTTGGATCGGAGGTGGAGGTTTTGCAACTTTCGCAAGCCATGGAATTGTCCCGGCTGCAGGATTTCCAACTTGTTGTATGACAGGTCTAAACTACGAAGATTGGGAATTCCGTGGAACGTTGAATTGTGCAGAGATGTGATCTGGTTCGAGCTCATAATGAGCTCTTTAAGTCGACGTACTCCCTGGAATGCCCGACTGTCAACGGCCGAAATGTGATTGTGATCCAAGTATATCCAGAGAAGCTGACCCAGGTGAGCGAATTGGTACGGCAACAGGGTATGCAGTTCATTGTAGCGCATGGAGAGGCCTTGACACCCAACTGAAATGTTTTCTGGGACATCCAGGAAGCCCGATGAATCGCAATTCACAGTTTTCCCTTCGCACCGGCAGCTGTTTGGACATGTGCGCTCACCCAAGCTGAACAAGAAGGGAATTCGCAAAAGGAGGAGGAGCGGAACGAGGAGGTGTGTCATTCGTCCATCATTCAACACAGGACCTAGAACAGAAACCAATACATTTCATGGATTACTATTTCATTCAAGTCACACATATAACTCGGGATGCAGCAGACCGAACAAGAAAGAAACCAAATTAGCATGACACTTTCATTTCGTTCAAAGTGATCCAATGTAAGAACATTTGATCAATGTGCTAAATGATACAACCATTTTTTGTGGAGTTAACTCGCCTTTATTTCGCCAGGTGTTTGCATGTAATAAAATAATCTCCATCCATATATTTTAAGTCAACTATAGATCTAAAAATGTACTGTATTTAACTCCTGATGATTTGAGTTTGCTCAGCGACTTGATGAAATAAAATCTTTTGTTTTTCGGAGTGCGGTTGACAGATGACTTTGAAAACAAATTTGATATTTGCTTGTTCATGTCTATTGTTTGTAGTTATTTTCTGACCTATGATAAAACATGAGTTTTAATTCATAACAACGGTAATTTCCGAGCACAAATATCAAACACACCCTTCACACAGAAAAGCAAAACTTTTTTTGCATCGACCACAGCCCTAGAATAGAGGTTAAAAATCATCAAAGATGATGCCGGGAATTTACGATGGCAATGACAGAGAAGTACCCGATAATCCTCCTTATTCCAAAATAGAGGAAGGTGTATTATGCAGCAGTTAGTTCTGGTAGAATCACCACATATTCGCCGGATAGATTACATTGTGACACAGTTATTGAACAATTTTGTGATTCATGCTTCATCTTTCTTTTGAGAAGTACAAAAGAGGAAAGAAACAAATATATTTGACACGCAAATACACACTAAAATTATGACTGTGCTTGAGACTATAAATGATACCAAGTGATGGTAAGTAAATGAGAGTAGGGACAACGCTTCCATGTGAAAATGTGCCTATTAATAAATCTCCTGACTCCTCCAAGCCATAAAATGCAGTGTGGTTTCCATCTTATCCATTAGCTGCTCTGTGAAGTAGCTAAGGGTTCAATGCGCCGGACCCATTCATTAGTTTTCTTAAAATGATATTCTCATTGGAGCAGTTACAAGGGCCTTGCTGTGTGAATCGTTGTCCTGAAACCTTAGGCTGTATGATGTGCATGAGCGCTATGGCACTGAGCCATTTTCTCATTGGCGTCATTGCTTGACAGCATATTTAATTAGGGCACATTAACTCTGTATAGATCCCCGCATAAACAAAAGAGGAAGAAACACGTTTATAACAGGGCCCCACGAAGAGTTTAACAGAGTGGCAAATGATTTTGCCACTCATGATTCACACTTTTTTTATCCACTCCTCATACTGGCTGTTCTGCAGTATCAATAGTTTAATCTCTGTGGAGATGCGGACGCAAACAGAAAAGAAATAGGCTATAAAAACTGAAACAAAAACTGGATAGGTTAAAATGGCAACCCAAGAGATTTAATCTCATCCACATCTGATTATCTCACTTTTTTTGCTTCTTCGTAAAGCTTGACCAATTGTAGCTGGAGGACTTGCTATACAAAATAAATCTTGAACATCTTGACAAGCGTGAGTCTTCTTGCATTAAAAACATCTGAAATATCAGAGTGTGTAATTCCAGTTTATTCCAGTTAATTCCAGTTAATTTGCACGTCATTTGCAGAGTACGCAACCGACAAAGTTAACGCTCTCTAATCTAGAGAGGAAGTAGAAAATAATCAGATCATGATATGTCGTTATCTGTTCCTTGCGTTGGGACAAACGAACCATTTTCAATGCAGACTAGAGCCAAATGGTCCTCAGATGCTAGCAGTTTTGTTGGTGTAGTTTTGAAAAAGAGTGAGAAGTCAGCACACATTCACTAGGATTACATACATGCTACATTGCTACTACTACATAGAAACTAGAAAGTTCATACTTTGTCAAACATGATGAGCTTTGTGTAGAAAATGTGTTTTACTTGAATATTGGTCATACCATTCTGATGCTTAAGAGACTCAAAAGGTCCCCGGGCCGTTCTTCTACGGTGTTTTAGTGTCAGCTGAAATACTGTAAAACAATTTGACTCTTTGTTGCACATCTGAAAGAAGTAGGCTTCTTGCAATTTCAATTTTCTAAAAATACTGAAAATATTATCACAGTTTGATATAGCTCCACCCAAATGTTATGTGTGCCTCATTGATATGTAGAGCTGACACTGCACTTGTAAACTGCTATGCTGTTGATGTTGTTTTTAATACTGACAGCAGTATTTTAATTAACAAATGAGGAATGTCCTTCATTTATTGATTCCATGAAATTTACCTGCACTGGAGTCAGTCTGGAGTATTACTTGTTAGCCTTGGATTTATTTATTGATGCTGAATACTTTTGGGATGCCATTTTGACATCCCACCATCCATTAATGAAATGTTGTGGGTGAAATGCTCTTTCCCTGCTGCATTAACATTAAACTACAGTACATGGAAGCGCAGTACCTCGACATGAGAATTCCTAACTGAGCCATGAGCTCAATTTACATCTGTTCTCAAAATGCAAGTAGAATGCAGGATGCTGGGCTGAAGTTGCTCCTAACAAGAAGCCAAAAATCAAACAAGCCACGGCTCGTAACTTGCCAATTGGTCAACTCTAAGCGCTTGAGTTTCCAACTAAAAATTAGTGTGCAAATGCACCACCCAGCATTGTTTCCAGGAGCTCTCAAAACACATCCTTTCATATGTCGCCAAAGGTTGTGCACTGATGGCATTTTTTCCATTTGATCCCTTAAAAATAACACTAAATTCCTGCTTGAGGGTAGAGAAAGTTGTGCCAGTCCCCAAAGAGTCAGCTGTCATGTTGCTTGGCATTGCGATGACTTGATATTTTTTTGAATGCTCAGCCCTCAAAGCACCAATGCAAAGGCTATTAGACAGAGTGCCCCAATGGGTTGGCCAAGAGTGTACAGGTCAAATTCTGAGGCACTTCAAACAAATGAAAAGATAGCCAGAAAAACAACTCTCGCCACTATTTATTATTAAAAACTTCAACTATGGTACAGCTTCGGAGACATTTTGAGATTACAAAATAATAATCGGAAATGTCATTTATAAGCGCCATTCAAAACTCTGAAGTTCACTTTACAGTCACAGGATACGTTTTTTCTGTGAGTGAGCGTACGAGCGCAATTGACTTCCTCCATTGTGCATGTCACCGAGGTGTTATGCATTAAAGAATGCATACAAGTGACACGTTGATGGAATCAATTTGTAGCCCAAAAAAAAAATGAGTGACAAATGTCACTGCTGCCGTTTTAGTAGTCACCATATTTTACAGTTCCAATCATTGCAGTGAAGTTGCTGTGCGCTATCCAAAATTATGATAAGTGGATGCAGTCCAATTGAACTTGGTGCGAGCCTTGTTTAATGTTTTGGGAGAACTTGTCAAATAGTCGTGCGCGGCGTTGTGGCATTCAGAGGGCTTTTAGTTTTACACACTGCACAATTATAGTGACCAAAAGTCGACTCAATTTTAAGCCTGCGGCAACCAAGTGTTGGCGTAGGTAGTCTCGTGTGATTTTGGTGAATTTTATCAATTCATTAGACAAGGGGTGTCAAACTACTTTTTGTTTTGTTTTTTTTTTTTTTTTGCCGCAGGCCATATTGTCGTTACAGTTTCCTCTGGAGGGCTGTTATGAATTTGGGGAAATCATTACAATGTTTCATCTCCTCCACATATTACATACAAATTAAAGAATACGTAGTTTTTAAATCTGAAGTCAAGGATAATGACTTTTATTGTGGTTTACATACGACAATTTGAAATTTTGGTTCAGACTTTAGCAAGCATCATAGCACTTAGCATGCTTGATTTGCTTTCATGGCCGAATAAAATAATGTGGCAGGCCGGATTTGGCCCCCAGGCCTTGACTTTGACACCTGTACATTAGGCGCTTCACAGCAATTATCTGTGCTCTACCCATAGCCAATTTAACATAATCTGCCTGCGGAAGCCTGCTTGCAGTTCCAAATCTGATTGTGCTTACACCTTTCACACAGGTTATCTAAAAATAGGAGCTGCTTTGATTGGCTGTGGTCATGTCCACAATGGCGCAAACTGTCCTTTTCTTCTCTTCTCTGAGCTCCGTGGCTGCCAAAACATCAGCACTTGGTGTACTCATGTGCTCAGTTCGACTGCACTTCACACAAGACTTGTTCGGGGCATAAAATTAGAGCCCGCCATGTAAAGTACAGTAATTAACTACAGTGTTGAGTGTTCAACGAATACATTTGTGTGGATGTGGATGAAAACGAAAATATTGGAAAGCTCAGCTTAATTTTTCTCGCTTTACCAGCGAGAAGAGCTGAGAGTTTGAAAGTGTATGATGGCTGACAGAGCTTAGGCAAGCAGAATCTGAGATCGGCACTTTCATATTGTGATTTATGACAAAACTGACCCTGCACACTTAGATTTAGGGCAGATAAAATGAGAAGTACTCCCAGGGCTTAAAGTACATGATATAGTGTAAATCACAGGCACCATCTTGTGCAACGACGATCCACCGGACATCGGATGCTTATCTGGAATTGAAATCTCTTTTTTTGCTGACAAAAAGTGATTATTCCAGAAACAAATTTGGAAGTCAGATCAACTGAGCAAGAGCAGGCAGTTGTTTCAAGTGCTCAATTGATAATCAAGCTTATTTAACAAAAAGTGGAGCTGTGAATGAAATGCAGATCAAAATGTTTCTGTGTGCGAGAAAAAAAATAAATGGATCGGACAATATGACTGATCCGGTGGACAGTCAATTTTTGTGAGCTCAGTTTCGCTGACAGGCTTAGTCGGGGATGTTGCAATAAACCAAGGTCTCCCGGGTACCTTGACCTTCTCAAGTATAAAAGTAGATAAATGAAGGTCTGCGCTTCCGCTCCTCATTGGCTCTTTCATCAGAAAAGAAGTAAGACTTGAAGGATTGCCTCTCCAAGACCTTTTTGTCACCTAAAGTTAATTATGAAGATGGAGAATATATAGAATAGAACCCCAATAATAATTCATCCCCATAACGAAGTGGCTTTAACGTATGCCACATTCTCACACACATCAAGCGCAATGATGCAGTGGCAATTTAACTGCAGTGTTCATCGTGGTCAGTGTGATATGCCATTGAGCCATCTCAATTTTGACTGGTTGTGTGCATTGATTATTTCCTTTTTAATCATAATTCAAAATAATTCCCACTGTCAGAATGCGCAAACACCATCGTCGTTGGAAATTAACGCTTTCCACTTCAATAGTAGAAAACCTGTGACCGGAATTGTGTGATTGTTGATATTTATGGGTGGATTTCAAAAACCCGAAAAGGCTTTGAATCTTTCAGACAGTTCTGCTGAAAATAATGCAGAACAAGGATTTGTTGGGCTGGAAAAAGAAAAAAAGGTCGAGGACTGAACACTTTTAATGTGGTGAGCACACACGTTTTTTCTAAAATTGGAATTCTGTATTCTCTGTGTGCAGGTAATGTGTTCTGACAGTGCTTGGGTAGTGTTTCTCCACCTGCATTCGTTTTTAAAAAAATCATCTTGTATGTTTTGACATAATGGTAAACCATACCACTGGGCAAAATGCGTTCCAGCATTGAAAACTGAAAAGAACAGTCCATATCATTATTGTGATAGTTAGTTATGTCCAGTTGCAGTCAAACCTCGGTTTCCAACCATAATCGATTCAAGAAACCAGTTGGGAAACCGATTTGGTCAAAAACCGAAACATTTCCTATTATAATCAATGTAATCAATGTCTCCTTTTTTATAGTGATTGAACAATACAAACACGCCTGCTCACACTTGAACACTATACGAGGATAATGCGTCGGTCACAATGAGACTCGACACAAGGAAGTGATATATAAAGAAGCGGACAAGAGTCGAGTGGTGCATTTAACTGCACTCAGTTTGGTCGAGAAACCATTTTCGCTTGTAAACCGAGGCATAAAAAGACACACTTTTGGTCGAAAACCGAATTGGTTGAGAACCGAGACGTTTGAAAAGGTATTTTTGAAAGTTTTGACACATTTAATTTGTTGTTTTGTCTTGGACACAGGTGTCAAACTCAAGGCCTGGGACCATATCTGCCCCACTACCTCATAGAATGTGGCAGACAAAAGCAAATCAAAGATTGTCATTTTTTTTGGTTAAAATACCTATCAGAATTTCAAATCCGTACCATAATAAATTTATATTGTTTCAGTCAAAACGGCCCTCAAAGGGAAACAAACGGCAAACGAGATGTGGCCAGCGAGAAAAATTAGTTTGAATTATTATGGTCCACATTATCATGTCCAGAATGAAATAAGTCAAACAAACAATACATCATTTAAATTTAAAACAGATTCTTTACTTACAGACAGTGTACAATTCACTATCTGTGAGTAAAGAATCTGTTTTAAATTAGATATCAAGTAGACAGGATGAACTTAATACAACGAATACAGTATTTTGTTTCCTTTGAAATGATTTGTGTTTTTATAGAGTTCCTAAACTTGCTGTGACTGTGTAATAGCTGGCATATAACATAACAATAAATTGTGGCAAGTGCAAGACAATTTCTATCCTTCGAGGCTCAATTTTAGTTGACAACTTTGTTTTTGGTATTTCAGCTACATGTAGGCCATTTTGCTATTGTTATTGCTGTTGCACGACCAAGGCAAGCAGATAACTATTCTGTTAGTTATACTTCCTCCCTGTGGATGAAACCAAATGGCATAAAAAGTAAAATTGCAGTTTTCAAATGTCTCTGTTTTCAACCAAATCTCATTTTGACCAGAAAATTCTGACCGGTTTGCTGAATAACCAACCGATTATGGTCGAAAAGCCTAGTATGACGATACTGAAATTTCAAGATGAGTTGACAACCTGAGGTCATCAAAAATCTGCAATGGAGTTTATTCGCCGATGCCTATGAAAGCCAGCAGATTTTACTCACTTTGAAATCATTGCAGTCTTCTGATCAGAACTCAGGAATATCAACCGCGTCTGACATTAATGAGTGCATTTCACATCTTGTTTATAATTGAAGTGTCACCGAATGCAATCCATTCCCTTGACAATATGTATTCAAAGCAATCAAAGTAGGAAGGAGAGTGCAGGATTCTGCTCCTGCAACAAGATCGAAATCTAGTTTCCATCAGAGACAACTGTATCTGTTTGGTGCACACAGTGTCTCTTGTTACGCACACAGACTCATTAGTGTTGTGCGATTGTTTCTCTCCCTGCCACGTGTGAATCTCAGACTTTGGGTAATACTCCTTCGGCGTTGCGCCTGCAGCCTTCCCTTGGACTTGAGCAGATTAAAATGTGACTTTTGTCGGATATGCTGATTCATGCCAAATCGTAACTCAAATTGCAAAAGGCCTTTCCGACAGAAAATGCATGACAATACAAAAGAAATAGATGAGCGAGGAGGATTTGTTCATCCATCACAAAAATGACGGCAGATCTGCTGCTTTTCTGACAAATGGAAAGATTTGTTTTCACCATTAGACACTGTCACTTTTTCAAAATAAATGGGGTCAAAAATGCAAATGTAAATGAGTAAACAATATTTCAGTGACCAGCTCGAATTTCACCTTGGGACCATGTAGGTGTTCCTTGCACGAGTTAATTGAAGTTTATTTAATAAGAGTTAGTCTCATATGTTGAGGATTGGTCGATTTGTGGAGCTCAAGTTCCAAGGCAAACATGATAAAACGGCATTAAACTGTTATGCTGCATGCAAAGCCTTCCAGCGAAGTAAAGTCAACAATGAGCATAAATGCTTTTAAATCCAGGTTGAATATTAACTGAACCACGTCTGGATCCTCTTCATCATTGGGTACCATACCCTGACTGACTGAAAGTAGACAATCAAGCAGCCACCTTTAGGACAAAAGTCACGACAAACACATTTTTCATGTGAGAAATTCTGGCAGCGATCAGATTTTCCTCTTCCAGGCTTTGCAATGATAACGAATGGAAACTGCATAGCGTGGCAGGAATCAAAACTATTTCAGCCTATTACAAGGTGAGTCACCTCGCATTGTCTCTTGCTCTTGTTTTAGGACCAATCATTCAGGATGCTCAGAATGGCTCTGAAGACGACATTGATACTGCAAACAGACATACATAAAGGCGGATCCAAATTTGAAGATAGTCGATGGACCCACCACAGACCGAAATGCCTGTTTCCTCAAACCATTTGTATTACACTGTCAGAGTTTGTCTGTGTAAGCTCTCAGTCGTACAGGAGTGGTCCATCGATGAAAAGGTTTCTTCAGGTTCTTCAATGAGGTTAACATCTTAGCGAAAGAACATAGATGGTTTGAAAGGGGAGTAAAAGAAGCGATTTTCATAAAACAACTAAATCCTTCTTTAAACCGGTTTGGTGGGATGAGGTTCAATTTGGATTGTTCATACAATAGCCTGCTTAGGCAACATAGGATTAGTAATACTGATGAGGTGATACCGGTCGAAGTGGGGCAATCAGGCCCTTTTTTTTAAAGTTTCATGACATGCCCAGAAGGACATTGATCAATGTGTCCTAGTGACATTTGCATACGAGACTTGAGAAAACCGCAAGGGTTTCACTTGTCGAAGTGTGATAAGTAAGATATTATTTGTGGAGGGAACAACTCATGAGGCAAAAAAAAGATCATTTCCCTTTGTTGAAAACTGCTGAGTATGACCACAAGCAATTTTTATTCATACAGTGCTGCGATACGCTCTGTTAGGGTGACAATAAAGCATCTGTGACTCTCTGTTGTTTTTTTGCCAGGAATCCTAAATAAGCTTTTTATAGCTTTAGAAGCTTTCAAAAGAAAATTAAAACGACAAAAAATTCTAAAATGGAACATAATGGATACTAAAACATCACAGTTTTCCTTCAAAATGGTGTTTGGACATTGTCTATAAATCATTGCTCCATGAAAAGTTGTTCTTTTTATTTTTTCCTTTCCACACAAATATGTATCATTCCAAAATAATTACTTTTCCTGCAAGGACCAAATTTCAATCTCCACAGTGAAAGAAAAATCTTATGATGGGCTGAATTGTCTTTTTATAGTCAATTTCATTCTATTTAATAACAGAAATGCTCCTTGAATGTACTTTTGGAACAATTCAGTTGCTATTTGAGGAAAGACAGCATGCATAAACCAACACGGATGCGTCACATGCTGCGGATGTAGATGGTTGACAAGAGACACGTAGAGAGAACATTGGGCACACTGGAACAATCTCAGAGCAAATGCAAAACGGATTTAAAAAGTTTCTGCATTTTACAGAGACAATTACAGTCGATTACCAATATAAACAACCACAGTATGTGTATGTATTAGAGCCTGTTGATTGTGAGATGGGGGTGCCTCTCCCAGCTTCATAGTTCTGCCCAAGATATTCATTTGCTTCTTTCAGGACCACCAAAGTCGGCAAGTCAAGAGTGTCGTTTGCAACTATCCTACAGGTATTTACCACACTCATGAAGATTTGAAGTGTGTAACCCCTGATTTGACGTCAGGCGCGTTCAATACATCAAGACCGTTGAAGTGTTCCAACCGTGCCCGATCCATTGAGACCAGGACTGGGATTGCCCACCCCTGGTCTAAATGGCCATTATCCTGCATGTTTTCCAACTCTCATGGTTGTAACACACCTGATTCCAATGTACAGGTTAAACTTACAAAAGCAGAATCGGAATTAGAATCAGAAAGCCTTCAACAGTTTCAAAATTGGGAAATTTGCAATATCAGGCTTCCACAGTGCTTGCTGTTGATCTGATCATTAGAATCTGATTGCCCACCCTTGATTGAGACTGGGACCCCGAGTAGCCAAAATCCATAAAAGAAGTACACACAATATATATATATATATATATATATATATATATATATATATATATATATATATATATATATATATATATATATATATATATATATATATATATGAATAAATACATGTTAAAACTATTTCTTTTGCAGGTGTCTGTTGTTTATGAATTTAGATGGAAACTTGACAGATGGGTTGCTCCTGCTGTATGTTTCAGTTATGGAATACAAATGTGACTTGTTGGGTAAATGTTTTAATTAATTCATAAAAGGCATAATTGCAAGTTCTATCGAGCTGCACTAAGCTGCTTATTAAAACTCAGCCAGTGTTTATGCATGTATGTGTGGGCAGTGTGGACGGCCTGCTCCTCTGGGTCATGGAGACTCACAAAATGTGAAACAATATTATTAGAGGTATCATTTATTCTGCCTGTATACAAAAATAATAATGCTCAGTTTTAATTGACAGTGTCAAACGGTTTCCATTTTATTATTGAGATTGTACTTTTGCAAGTTTATAATGCTTGACATGATCGTGATCGTTCGCATGATTGAAATGTGGCCGATCTTGTGTAGTTAAATCAGAGGATCAAAATATTTATTTTAGCCTTAAAAAAACTGACAGAAATCCTTCAGCGTTGCACAATTGCCTCCTCACAACAAGCCAAGCATCTTGCTCATGATAAACCTCAATAATACTGAATGTTACCTTGGTCCATCTTTTCCACTGGCTGTAATGCAGATCTTGAGATGGATAACATCTTATCATTACCTATTTCATGCCAGGTGAGTGTATGTAAACATAAAAAAATAGGAAGGATGAAATGGCAAAGGGGGACTAAGTTAATCAGTAAACATATTGAACTATTTAAATACACAGGAGTGACACACACACAGACACACACAGACAATCGCGCACACACACAGACACACGCACACATACGCGGTTTTATGCTTTCTGGGGACCACTTTTTGGATCATCACTTCTGGGGACCACCCTTTCTGAAACGTTTTTTAATGTTTTCTTTATGAGGACCGGGTTTTTTGTCCCCATACGTCAAATGTAACTATGTAAACAGGTTTTTGTCCCCATAACCAAATATAAACGAGAGCACACACGCACACACACACACTGTGTGTGTGTGTGTGTGTGCGTGTGTGTGTGTGTGTGAATGTGTGTGGGTGTGAGCGAGCAAAAATTGAAATTCATATCCAACAGCATGCAATGCTAGAAAGGAGGGGGGGGAATCAAAATATTTTTTATTCCCAAACAGCAATGCGTTTTCACTACCTTGCCCCACACAGTAAAATGAAGATTGATTGAAAGCTGCAGAAGGCAAGGGAAGTGTGCGTTTGTGGGCTCCTGAGCTGTACCTTCTGTGCAGTAAAATTGAGGAGGCGTGTGGGATGAGATTGGAGAAGCTCTTTGAGTGAGGGGGAATGGGGCAGCGGAAGTTAGAAGAATTACTCAAATCAGCCACAGCTTGCATAGCTGTCATAAAGTGTTCTCTGTTATTTTTTTCATTTGAAAACGTTTCTAATCCACTTGTGTTTAATTTTACGTGTTTGCGCAATTACACCCCAGTGCTTGACTTGTTTTATTTTTTATACACGTAACAATGTGACAAAATGTCACTTCCTCAATGCAATATAAAATGTATTTGGTTTAGTTAATGCCCTCGTATTGCTGCTTTTCAGACGCATTTTGGAGCGAAAACGGAAAATCTTTTTGGTGAGACCAAGGCTACACTCACAGACGATTAGGGGTCCACGTTATTATCGTGGTGTGCAATAAACGCACCTAACTACATTTTGTACACGTTCTATTGCCCTCGCTTACTCACCCATGTTGTCTCATCTGCGCATCCGCTCCGTTGCTGGTTCACAGTCGTGCAATCCTTTAGAAGCGATCACGACTTCCCCTTGCGTGGCGTGTCTAATCCAAACAACACAAAATCGGAGGAACCCCTCAAGCGAGTGGTAACTCCCCTTCTAACATCCGTACCGAAAAATAATTTCAAGAAAAGTCTTCCGGTGATTCAAACGGTCAAAGTTTGTTCCAAATGCGCACAGACGCCGCTAAACTTGCTACGCACATGAGAAAACGTGTCCTCAAAGCCCATGTTGCGAATACCTCTTCGGATTTCAAGCATGATTTTAGAACCCGCATAACATTTCAGCACGTTTAAAAAGTGTTAAACGACGAAAGGGACACAGTTGTGGCGCAGCGATGGGCGCAGCCTTTTTCCGAAGCAGGTGCTCCGTGTTTGCGGGCGCCAGGAGAGTGGATTAGCGGGGGGCGCGTGCTCATCCTACTCTGGTACGTGTGCGCGCACGAATGCGTGGTGTACGCGTGTGCGAGGCAGAACGTCACCCAGTGAACGTGAAAGTCAGTTGTTGAACTGCTGCGTATGAGTGGGTTGGGGAAAGGGGGGATTTATGTCAAATATGAGATTTGTTATTTTTCAACAATCAATTAACTCCCGTCACTCAGTCGTAATTGTGATGGAAAGGACATCTTGGAGGAGTGTAATTATTACTGGTCCAGTGGATGCAGGTTTGATCCAGTCTCAAATTGCATAATTATTGAATTGGATTGGATTAGCCTTTATTAGTCTCGCATTGGAGGAATTAACATTTCACAGCGTCAAAGTTATGGACGGAAGAGTAAAGGAAAGGTAGAAGTAGAAAATGAAATACGGGAGCTGCTGGGAAGGCAGCCACTCTCGCGGTGCCATCTTGAAGTCAAAAGAACAACAATAAATCCCAAAGCAAAATAATATGACAACACAGACACAGTCATTCAATCTTCAGCACTTTCTGCACCCTCTTTGTTGTATGAAGCAGTTCTAGATGAAAGAGGAGGGGATCAGGGACGTCATGGTGAAATGTACACGTCTGCTACAAACTAAATATTCAAAGCAAACACATCTGTTGTCCTACATAAATCCGCTTCAATTCAATGCTGCACATTACAGGCGCGAAAAACCACAATTGCCCCATAGCTGTCCAGTGACGACAGTCAAATAGCACAGACATTCCTCCCAATCAAAAACGGTGCTAGCATATTTGTGCTGCCAAAAAGGTGCAACCGCTCAGCACAGTCTCCTCCTTGATGAATGTCGTGGCCAAAAATGCTGAAAAATAATCTGTACCCGTTCCACAGAACGGACAACAACACAAAGTGACAAAAGAAAACACAAAAACAAAACAAAAAAAGCAAGGCTTGTCAGAGCACTTGCTAACAACAGCCTACTCGGGCACCATCTTCGATTTATGACAGCTGAGTGCAAAATGTATTGCTTTGTATAAGCAAATGCTGTTGTCTTTTGGAACTAAAACTAATGTAACCCTCGAATGAGTTTGACACCCCTGATTACGAATCATCAATACGCCTAACATGCATGTTTTGGTCATGGAAGCTCAAGCACCAGGCAAAAACGAACACAAGCAGGTTTGTGGAAAAGATGGCTCGGTACGAGCATCGGTTCGACAATCGGTTCGACCAATGTATTCTATATCACAAACATTATTAAAGGTTGCGCTGAGTTCAAATAATTGATTATTTGATCCATGCTACAATGCTAACTAAGCATGTATTTTTTCACACAAAAAATGCCACAATGCTCATAAACCTGATTATATCTACAATCAATCAAAATAATAGCCCTGGCCTGAGTGCTTTCAGACCAAGGTGTCATCGCACGAAATTGGCAACGACCCCGGAGGAAAAAATATGCTGTAATACCATATTTTCCAATGACAAAAGCCGCGTTTGGTGTTCTTTTTACCCTTGTTTCTGGAACTAAAACGACACGTTCTTTTAAAGCTGCTTCTCTGATAACCCCTGTTGTTATGTTTATGATCTAATCTTCTGCAAACCAAGCCTTCTGTATAACTGCGGCCCGATATCCTCAGAAGACACTAATTTGGTGCGGCATATTTTCACAGGCCACCAGTGTATTACTTGGAAACACGCCGTGACAGATTTGTAAAATGACATCTCACTCAATTCCCACATTTTCATCACATTTCACCTTTTAAAGTGTTCCCAGAAACTGTATGATAGCACAGGAATGTTACACTTAGATGTACCTTCTCCCTTCTAAATTGTCTCTCTTGGTTGAGTCGTTTACTCACCTGACTACAGTGCCTTTTCAGTTCAGGTTCAATGTCAACATAAACCGCTGTCTATTTCAAGGGATGCCCTGCGATTGACTGTCAACCAACCAATCGAGGGTGTAACTGCCATATCCGTTTGAGATTATAGAGCACACACGAGAGGTGAAATGACTCATGTCAGTCAGTTCATTGAAAGTAAAATATCAAGAACAACTCAAAAGAAGAGCGGTACGAATGTGATTGAATGCATCAAAATAACGAATCACTGTTTTGGGTTCAATGTGTGCCATTCTCCTTTTTGAATAGGACATTTTCGAAGCTTTACATGAGATCAACAAGATGGCCAGTACAACATGAGTGAAAACATCAGGAGCAGAATCTACCGAATACGTTGATTCTCATAGCTTTGGGCCCAAAAAACAAAACAAAATACAGGAATCTTTTTTGGGTCAAAGCTCCTTTAGATGTCACTTTAGTTCAGTTTGTCTGAGACAGTCACTTCACTAACGTCAGCATGTTCCCTTTTGGATTGATCTCACCTAACGAAGCATCTGTGGTCCCTATGTATGTATGTATGTATGTATGTATGTATGTATGTATGTATGTATGTATGTATGTATGTATGTATGTATGTATGTATGTGTGTATGTATGTGTGTGTGTGTGTGTGTGTGTGTGTGTGTGTGTGTGTGTGTGTGTGTGTGTGTGTGTGTGTGTGTGTGTGTGTGTGTGTGCGTGTGTGTGTGTGTGTATGTGTTTATGTGTGTTTGTGTGTTTGTTTGTTTGTTTGTTGGTTGGTTGGTTGGTTGGTTGGTTGGTTGTTGGTTGGTTGGTTGGTTGGTTGGTTGGTTGTAAGATATGCCCTGGTGGTCCAGTGGTTGTGTGTGGAGTTTGCATGTTCTCGCCAGATTTTAGTTTCCTTCCACATCCAAAGGCATGGATGATAGGCTGATTGAACACTCAAAATTGTCCTTTGGGGTTAGTTTAAGCACGGATTGGTGTTGGTCTCTGTGTGCTTTGCAATTTGCTGGCAACCGGTTCAGGGTGTCCCCGCCATTTACCTGAAGAAAGCTGGGATAGGTTCCAGCACGAGCCCTGTGAAGAAAAGATGATGGTAAAACGATTTATGTATACAATACAACACAATACATATTAACTTATATCGCAATTTAACAACAGGTTAAGCTTGTCCGTGTCTCTCAGTCGTACAGAAGGGGCATTCGATGAGCCATCATCTGTACGTCCGACACCTTCAAAGAAGTACAGAGGACGACGGAAGAAACCTTTTCCTCAACAACTGAAGCTGTAACAAAGCGCTTAACATGGACAGGTATCATATACAGCCAATAAAGCAGTCACACATTTAGTAGAAAGCACCAGGGAGTGAAACCAAGATCAAGTCGGAATCATGCTGAGTCGAATGCCAAAGAGTACCAGTGAGTGTTGAGACGGGTTTTAAAGATGGGCAGTGAGGGGGCTTGCTGAATGTTCAGTGGCAGGTCATTCCAGAGAGTGGGACTAGCAACAGAAAAGGTTCGATTCCCTCTGAGCCTCCGGTTAGTTTTTGGCAAATAATAAGATCTTGAAAAGAACTCCAAAATGTATAGGGAGCTAGTGAATGGATGCCAGAGTAGGAGTATGTATGTATGTGTGTATGTGTGTATGCGTGTCTGTGTGTTGTGTGTTGTGTGTGTGTGTGTGTGTGTGTGTGTGTGTGTGTGTGTGTGTGTGTGTGTGTGTGTGTGTGTGTGTGCGCGTGTGTGTGTTACACTGGTTAAAAAAAGTGATTGCTTGAGAAAAAAACATGTGACAACTGTCATTTTAAAGTGGGGGCACCGAGGATACCAAACGTGAAATAGATATGACATTCATAATGCACGGTGAGGGAGGGAAATATGTATACATTTCACACCTGCAAGATGACATATCAATCTCGATAATGTGGCTTTTTAAAACACTGGCTGGTGGAATGCAGTGTGCCCTGAAATTTCTCATTGATACTTGGAGCTAGGCACAAGAAAAAGCCATGTTCCGAGTTTCGAACACTAGGATGAGCAGACACACCCCATTGCCACATACTGAGGGGGAAAACACATGGCTTTTGCACAGTTGCAGACCTCTATAAAAGGACCCATGTGATGGGTTTCCTCTCCTTGATGCAGTAATATGTTGGTTTGGCTCCTCCAGTCATACTTGCCATTTCATCATTTGTTTCGTGAATTTGAGCTCGTGATACTCTAACAACTTCTTCTTGGGAAAAACAGCAGAGCCACCTAAAGCTCTTTTTTTACAGCAACATCTGCAATCTTTTAGAGTGATTGGACATGCAATTTAGTGCCTGCATTTTGGGTTAGGAACAAAATGGTGCCCTTAATTACAGTCATGGTCGGGACATAAATAACAAGGGTCAGGTCCTCCGTGTGTGCAAACAAACTGCCACAGGTGGTTGCTACTATAGAGGGTCGAACTGTATTAAATTGCAGTGGCCAGACATCCATTCTTTCGGGATGTGCAGCCATTGTTCCCCAACGTCTCATCACTGATAAGCATATCAATATTGTAGAACTGGCTATGATACAATACAGTTCAATTTGAAATATACATCTATACGAATATACGCCTATTCGTCAGCACTGTTTTTGATTTGGGAATGATGTTTGACTGTCATCGCTGGACAGCTCTGGGGTGATTTTGTGCTTTTTTGCACCTGTAATGGGCAGCATCTTCACAGCCCCGCTTCGTTCAGCGGAAAGGTCGGTGCTGTTGGACAGTCTGCAGATGGATAGATGCATGGCTTGAGGAGCCCGCGCTGAGAAGAAAGGAGTGTTGATGCTTATGTGGAACTGTCGCTGGTTGGAATTGAAGTGGATTTACGTGGAATAGAAGATTGTCCTGCCTTTGGTTTTGTATGCCTCACCTGTCATCATGGAAATATCAAATGAAAAAATAAATTAAACAGTTATATTTATTTAGTGATTTATACTTTAAAGTTCTTTTCCATTTAACTTAACCATTTTTGGATGTATTTTTTTTAAACACTGAATTTTCACATTTACCGTTCAAATACTAAGTAAAGATGAGCGGTGAGGCAGCAGCCTGCTGAGCCTCACCATGGTTTGCGCAATCACTATGCTAACTGTGATGGCTTGCTCTGCAGTGAGACCGCATTGCTGTTCCTCTGCATATCGCTATTAAAGTGTTCAAAAACTTTTAGTATATGAACTAAATTTATACACTTTAGCTGTTGTATATAATGTACAGTTACTGTTCATTATGAACACTGTACAACAGTGTATATTTTATTTTATTTTTACCAAAACTGTATGCATAAGTGAGGCACACAGTGCTCCTGCCTCATGACAGGGGGCGCTGGTGATTACAGAGACTCCTCGGCGGCTGAATAGAATTAGTGACAACAAGTTACAGTGAACAGTTAGCAAGTTAAGTGTCATTTTTTTCACTTCTTAAAAGTAATTTCAACCTTTATCTGAAAGAACTGTGATCCATGATAAAATGTGAGCGCAGAGTGAATAGCATATAAACGCTGTTGCATTGGATTGGATTAGCCTTTATTAGTCTCCAGTGACGTGCGGTGAGGTTCAGTGAGGTCAGCAATCTTTATGTACAAACTGTAGCATAGAAAAAAATAATTTAAAAAAATGTTATCGTATTACCTTTACTTATAAATGAAGTCCAAGTCTCTCTGTCTCAATGGAGATCACAGCCAGTGAAGAAAGTCGTCCTTGATCAGTCCTGTTCCGACTGTATGTTTTCAGTCTTCTGTGCTGAGAATGACCGCTCCACTGATGCTGTAGGAGCTGGAACAGTGAGCACGAGCTGGAGCAACTTTGTCGCTTCAGGAGTAGGTTCAATGAGATCCTTCTTCGCCAAAAAGCTGAGAAGCTGTCCAGGAGATTTACATTCATCCCTCACCGTTTGTGAGCTGTACAGTCCGGTGTTGGTCTTCATTTACTTATCTCCTGCTTTGATTGAAAGTCGACTTTAGAAAATTCTTTCAATTAAGGTATGTAATCCACCATTCTGAAAATAAGGCCAAGCAACATGAAAAAAATTACTGGATGGTTGCACTTAACTTGCTAACTGTTTACTGTAGCTTGCTGTCACTAATTCTGATATTCTGCAGCTGAGGAGTCGCAAGAAGAATCTGTTATCCCCCCTGACATGAGGCAGGAGAACTGTGTGCCTCACCTGTGCACACAGTTTTGATTAAAATAAAATAAACACAGTAGTACATCGATGAAAAGGTTTCTTCAGCCGTCATCTGTACTTTTTTGAAGCTGTCGGACGTTTCGCTTCTTATCCAAGATGCTTCTTCAGCGAACTAAGGTCTTACTGGTAGTATCGTCCCTATATATATATATATCCCTAATGTCCAGACATGGCGGCGCCGAACACTGCTATGATAGGTGCCACCTCTCAGGTTGGGGGGAGCAGAGGACCACTCCCTGCGGCCCCACCGATTGTTCCGACATTCCTGACTAACGACTGGCCTGATTGCCCCACTCCCTCCGGTATCACCTCATCAGCATTACTAATGTTGCCTAACCTATGTTGCTTAAGCAGGCTATTGTACGAACGATCCAAATTGAACCTCACCCCACCAAACTGGGTTAATGAAGGATTTAGTTGTTTTATGAAAATCGCTTCTTTTACTCCCCTTTCAAACCATCTGTTATTTCGCTAAGATTTTAACCTCATTGTCATCAAATGAGTGGTTGCTAGCTTTTAGCTGCATATGTACTGCCGATTGAGGCGCACTAGTATTATCCCTGTGATGTTGATAGTCTTTTTGAGATTTCGTTTAGTCTCCCCAATGTATTGCTCTTTACAATTTTCATTCTTACAATGTATTGAATAAACTAAATTACATTGTTTTTCATTTGGCAGCCTATCTTTTAGATGCACTAATTTTTGCCTTAAAGTGTTTATCGGTTTGAAATAAGTAGGAATTTTGTGTTGCCAAAGTACTCTTTGTAATTTTTCAGAAACTCCTGCAATGTAAGGTACTGCTACTCCTCTCCTTTTTGTATCTTCAGAATTTTTGCTTTAATTCCCTATTCTTTCTTTCTGACATTTGTTAAACAACCACTGAGGGTACCCAGTTAGTGAGTGCTCTCTTGATATGTTTTGACTCATTTTCTCTGCCTTCGACGCTTGTTGGTATTAGTTTATCCCTATGCTGGAGGGTTCTGATAACTCCTAGTTTGTGTTGTAGAGGATGATTCGAATCAAAAAGTAAGTATTGGTCAGTGTGTGTAACATTCCTAAAGACTTCTGTTTTTACATGAGACAGGAGTCAAACTCAAAAAGACATTAAAAACAGGCAGCATACAAACATATTCTTGTATTTTAAGAAACAATTGAATATATCTGTGGGAGGTAGTGACAATTGGTTGCAGCAAACTGCTGTTAATGATTCAAATTTAGTGGCTAATGGGAATCATGTCAGAGCTGTTGCAGCACATTGGAAATCTTCAAAGCAAAGAAATTTGTTCGAGTAGCCACGAGTAAGAAATGTTGTGCTAAATCTGTTCTCTTTAACTTCTCTGTAATACCGTAGAATATCAAAATAGCACAGGGTTGAATAAATTATTTGACTTGAATTAAAATTGTTTGTTGACATATTAGAAAAGTAGATTTTACTGAAATAATGGTTTTTCATTTGCAATTTAGAAATATGCTCCAATGAAAGTATGTTGGTTTATGTCAATCAGTTTTGTATACTTTGGCAATGTAGTTTAATCGGGACCCATCCATTTTAGAAGTTGGCCCCATTTTCAAACATAAGGGGCCCCCTTGTTTAATTTCCCAGATTAATCCCTGCATTGGGTCATCGTTGAGCACATGAAAATTGCGTTTTTAAATTAATTATGAATTTGGTTGTGTTAGAGCACATAGACCAGGACTTTTCTCAGTGCCTCCTCACAATTTACTGAATTTCTATGTAGCATGAGACTTTGCATGAATTCTGATAGAAAATTCAGCTTTGAAACAAAACCGGCGTTTTTTTGCCAACAGGGTTTTCTCTGATTCAAATGATCTGCTCATCAGCTAACCCTGAGAAGCCTGATCACGATCCTCATTAAGCGAATCTGGTCTGTTGGAAAGGGGTGACATTTAAAACATGCCGGATATTATTTTCCAATGTCTCATGTCTGTGCTGAAACAATCAATTATTACTACCAGGTGCTCAGGCTCATGGGCAGGAGCTAACGAGAGCTCACTCCCTTGATTGTTCGAAATAACATCACACTCCCTGGCTGTCCCCTCACTTGCGCTTGGTTGCTGTTTTGAAAAGCTTCTCACAACACAGTCAGCTGCAGCTTCTTTTTGGAACAATATTGTAAATGTTTCATTTGCATTGAACTCCAGCTTGGCTCTGCTCACTAGTTTGTGCATTCTTTGACAAAAAACACGCAAAAAAATAATAAAACTGGTACAATGAGTAACTGTTTCCTGCATCTGTTAACACCTGATATGCCAATTACAGACCAAATGGGTCACGTCGCAAACCACATCTGGGGGCCCGTTGTGTGCCACATTCTCCCCTTTGCTGCAATGTTCCCTCCATATGTTGCCTTCATTCACTTGTCGGATAAATACTGGATCTTTGTATCAAAAGCCGCACCCCAAGGGGTAAATATGGGCCTGCCATTTTCCTCCATTGAAATTTCTTCTTCTTTTCAAGCCCATTGCTTCGACTGACATGTTCAATGCAGCATGTTTTTCCCACCGTTACCTGCTGCGCTATTTTTAGTACCCAAACAATAGGGAGTAAAGACAAGCCAGCGCTATAAAGTGGAAAAGCAAGCATAATTATGCTTCGAGCTTACTCGAAAAATAAAAGGGAAGCAAATCCGAAAAAGCTTGGAAACGTTGCACATTGCTAACATTTTATGTCACCAAACAAAGACTGAAAGCAGTCTTGCATTTTTGTTGTTTGCCTCTGTTTGCTTCTCGCACAACGTTCTAGTAAGGGTGCAAAGTCCATCCAACTATCCATTTCATTTTCCGAGTCACTTTATCCTCACAAGGACTGGGGGGAGGGGGAGGGTCCCAGAGCCTATCCCATGGTTTTGCAATGTGGGAGGAAACTGGAGTACATAACCCACACAAGGGTTAGGAAGAACATGAAAACTCCACACAGGGAAGACAGAAATGGAATCAAACCTGATACCTCTGCAACGTGACGTTGAAGCGCTAGCCAGTCGTCGCCCGGACACAAAGTCATCACTTACAATTCTGGTTGCTAGGTTACACTCATAAGTACATTGCTGCTCAAGGTCTGGACTCAGAGAGAGATTGATTGAGAGAAAGATTTAGAATTTTCTCAGTTTTATCAAGAACTTGACATCGGAAGTTATTTGTTGAAACATAGCATAGCATTTTACTTAAATATTCCTGCATAAATATAGTGAGTGTCTCCTGACTCAAAGGAATCTTCTTCTTCCTCCTCCTCTTCCTCCTCCTCCAGCCTATTTGCTGTCGAGCTACAGTTTCTAGTTCCGGAAGTCTTTGATTGTCTTTGTCATGCTCTGTGTGCAGAAGTTGATGTAGGAGATTCGCAGCTGATGTGGAGACCTTCCAAGTCAGTTTCCTCTGTAAATATGGCCCAGTCTGTAGTTTCAAAGCCAGGCATGGTTCTGGGATTTTCTTTTCCTCTCTTGGGGCTGAGGAGGGGTTTGCCTGATATGTGCTGAAAAAACAGTAATTGACTTTTATCTATTTGCTTTCTTGATTCACAGTTTTTTTTCCATGATAAGCAGATAAGAACACTCAATATGAAAGCATTTTAAACTGAATATGGACAAAGAACATTCATCCAAATAGTCTAGCCTAATGCAAGCAAGCACGAGACAATTTTGGAGTTCATATGTACTGTATTGGCCCGGATATAAGACAGTGTTTTGAATTAAGACTGAAAAAAGTGAAGGTCATCTTATATTTGAGGTTTAGACATGATGGGACACTAAACGGCGCCAGATGCCACTGAAGCGAATGCTAAGCTGGACTCCCCAGGCCAAAGCGAGCCCCTGTCACAAAGAATAAAAATAAAAATTGTGATAGAATAAAGAAGAAAGAAATGCTGTAATAAAAAAAGAAGAAAATAATATAAGATATAACAGAAACATTGTGACAACTTGGAGAGAAGTGGTTCAAAGATCAGCCAGGGTAACTAGCAGCTGAGAAATTATGATGTTAAAATCAAGATGATAGTGATAAATGCATCAGAGTATTCAAACAATTGCAAAGCGACTGTGAAATATTCTGTCACAGAGTGCCATGTAGAGAGATGGAGAGCTCAAAAAGAATGCTCAGAGTCAGAGAAACGCAGCCGCTTCAAAGAACTTGTTAGACTTCACTTTGTTGGTTGATGCAGTTATTGCAATGCTGTTGTTTTATCACAATAGATTGGTTTATTTACATTTCAAAAGCCAGAAGTCATTCATTTACGAATATGATTGCACTTTAGTTTACATATTTAAATTTTCTGACATTGTGATTTTGTGAATGAGGCTAAATAACATGCTTTTTCTATCAAATATATTGTTGTAAAAATATATTTCATGTGCCCTGTAATTATTTTCTGTATAAAAATGAGCTCATGACCTCTGCACTGTGAAGCCGGTGTGCTGACCACTTGACTACTGGGCCGCCCTATGGGATAAACTAATTATTATTTTTCAGAGAACAGCATGTAGCGTAAAACCAAAAAAGCATGTCGTCCAAACACGTGATTATATCACAATGTAGCCAACACGACATGAACAGAATACGATGCAAGCATATCATGCAGGGTTCAATACCACTCAGACATGAATCTGAACATAAGAGCGGGCGTTGGATAAGGGCCATTTAAACTTTTAAAATCAAGCAGAAAATTATTGTATTTTTTTACCACCATTGAGCATCACGTGCCACGTGCAAGGGCTGATTAGTAGAGCAGATGTCACGGCACTTACATCGAAATGACAAGACGAGTGATCGTGGGGCGTAATTTGTTTACACTCGCGGAAAAAACATGGCCTATTTGCCATCTGCTGCATGTCTTAAGACAAAGATATAATGACACAATCAAATGCGGCAGCTTCCCCTGATAAATTTCCTCTGGAGTAATATAAAACCTTAATTAATGGAACTCAATCATTCAGGGCAATGAATCGCTACCTTCACAGTATAAAAAAAGAGACAATTAATTTGGATGAGCAGACAATCTTTGGAGGTCAAGAAAAGGTCAATTTAAAGTTGTTTTATACTCCAGGGTAACCCTCGGTGAGATTAACATGATGGAACATTCACGGATGGTGTAATACCTTTCGTTGATGGTAACTATAGAAACTTTTTGAAATGTCTTTGGGAATTTAAATATGGTTTGTTTCACATCATTGTTTTGCACATATTTATGTGGGGAAAGAGTTCATTGCCTCAATTAAAAAAAAATCAACTTGGGAAACCTCCCGCAAATGTCACTCTATTTTGTTCCTTTGTAAAAATGTGGTTCAACTTTGTAGCATGATATACAGTCTTCGTTTTTTGAGCAATAAAAGCCCTGCAGCAACCTAGGATTGTGAAATTGATTAAAACAAGGAATCCAATAATCAAGTAGTGGCAAAATTAGCCATTCAACTGTGACTTGGGTGTTTTTAGCGTAAAGTGCGTAAGCATAATGTGTTGCTTCAATTGCATGGTGACCTATTCAGAACTCCAACAACAGTGTAGTGTGTTCAAAAATGTCTCAAAATGCAAATATCAACAGATCACATTGCAGGCAGTCAGGAAAGACCTGAAGTGTGGACAGAATAAATCCAAATGTAGTCGTTCCGACAACAAACCTTGTGCGCCGTGTCTCCGAGCGTATCCATTGTCAAAGTGACTATTCACTTTAAGAGACAGTTTTGTGATGATGCTTGATGACTTTTCAGCTTAATGTTGATTTTTGTTGTGCCCCAATGGACGCAGGTGGGTCAAATAGTGAGTGAGCCGCTGCTAGTGTGATATCCTTTCACAGCTGCAGTTTTTCTTCAAAATAATTGACGAAGAGAAAAATAGTCATTTGGTGTATATTTAACTCACCCGTTTCAAAGACTTTGTCTTTCATCTGATGATGAAACAAGCATACAGTAGAACAATAGAAATGCAGATATTTTGGATTGGATTGGATTGGATTGGATTTGCCTTTATTAGTCTCACAGTGGAGAAATTTATTTTACAGTAGTTTGTATTTATTTATTTATTTATTTATTTTAGTATTTATTTATTTATGTATCTATTCATGAATGTATTTATTTATGTATGTATATTGTATATTTGTAATTAATTAATTAATTAATTTATTTTTTATTAACATTCCATCAATTAAATAATGTGTATTTATTTATTTAATTATTTATTTGTTTGTTTATTTATTTGTTTATTATTCATTATTTATTTATTTGTGCTGCTCCATTACAGGAATTTGGTTTTCTGGGTTGTAGTATGATTTTGCTTTGCCTGTAATTCCTACAATAGTATAGTTGTATGGCTTTGATGACTTTTATTTTCCTTTTTCATCATATAAGTTGTTTTAAAGCATCATGAGCTTTACAAAACATCACTTATTCATAATGCACTTAACTTACTTAGCTGACTGTTTCTACCATCAATATTCATTTGGCGAAAACTCGCGACAGAAAACAACATGGTTTTCAATAAACTCCAAACTTAATTTTAATGAACTGGACATTTGATTTCATGTTGGATGAAATACTGAATGGCACCTCGGAGAAGTTGGTCATTTGTTCCTGTCGGCATTATGCTAATGTCTTGTGAACTAGAAATGCAATTAAAACAAAGTCAATCAATGGAGCTGCGCTGTTCTTGAACCAAAATGACTCATGTCTCTGGCTGGTTGTTCAGGGAGAAAGGATGTGATCTCAGCTGTGACTGATTTGATAACTCTATTAGATACTCTAAGCACACATACTCCCTCCTTAGAGAAATATTTACAAAGTCTTCACTCTGCAGAATAGAACCTTCTGAAATCATTTTTAGCACTGGAAATCTCAATACAACCCAGCACACTTCATGAAGTTGTCTTCATTTGCTGATTGGGGGTGTGGTCAATCAAACCAGCCTCCTCGCAACCTGTTATCTCGTTTGTATCATGTCACATTCGAGCCATCCTTCTATGTTAATACAGACGATCCTCAACTTAGGAACATTGGAGTTACGAAAAAACAGTACATGCGAACATTTTTGCGGGTATTGTATGTCGAAAAATGTTTGGACAGAGACGCTGTAAGTTAGATTTTGTATTGCGTGCCTTTTTCCGACTGAGCTCGCTTGCGATTGGCCGCATACTGTGCTTCATGCACAGGTACTCACACAGACACATTGGAGGCACCAAGGCTGACCAATTATTTTATAATTAATGAGCAACTTTATTTCCTCACGTCCATCATAAATAGCTCATTTATGTAATTTATATAGAGCTTAAGGAATGAGAAAATTAACATATTTAGAGGGTGCTGTCCACATTAACTGTCTTCTTTTCCTTTCGGCTTCTCCATTCAGGGGTCGCCACAGCGAATCAGTGTCCTCCAACTAACCTGGTTTTGTGCATCCTCTTCTTTCACACCAGCTCATGTCTTCTTTGACAGTAACCATAAACCTCCTCTTTGGTCTTCCTCTCGGTCTCCTGCCTGGCAGTTCAAGGCTCGGCATCCTTCCCCCGATATAGTCACTCTCTCTCCTCTAGACATGTCCAAACCATCTCAGTCTGGCCTCTCTGACTTTCTCTCCAAAGCCTCGAATATGAGTTGTCCCTCTAATGTACTCATTCTTGATCCTATCCAACCTGGTCACTCCCAAAGCCAACTTTAAAATCTTAATCTCTGCTACCTCCAGCTCTGCTTCCTGTCTTTTCTTCAGTGGTTTCCAGTCCAAACATCATGGCTGGTCTCACCACCGTTTTATACACTTTTCCTTTCATCCTAACTGAAACACTTCCATCACACCTGACATTTTTCTCCAGCCGTTCCACCCTGCCTGGACACGCTTCTTCACGTCTTTTCCACACTCCATTGCTCAGGACAGTTGACCCCAAGTACTTATAATCCCCCACTTTCTCTCTCTCTTCTCCCTGAACCATCGCTCTTGTTCTTGGGTCCCTCTCATTGACACACATATATTCCGTCTTGCTGCGACTGATCTTCATTCCTCTCCTCTCCAGATATACAGTCTTCGTTTTTTGAGCAATAAAA
The DNA here is from genome assembly GCF_051943395.1 of Hippocampus bargibanti. NCBI lineage: Eukaryota > Metazoa > Chordata > Actinopteri > Syngnathiformes > Syngnathidae > Hippocampus > Hippocampus bargibanti. The sequence continues at coordinate 5,852,445 of NC_142751.1, read as the reverse complement.
GCCCTGCAGCAACCTAGGATTGTGAAATTGATTAAAACAAGGAATTCAATAATCAAGTAGTGGCAAAATTAGCCATTCAACTGTGACTTGGGTGTTTTTAGCGTAAAGTGCGTAAGCATAATGTGTTGCTTCAATTGCATGGTGACCTATTCAGAACTCCAACAACAGTGTAGTGTGTTCAAAAATGTCTCAAAATGCAAATATCAACAGATCACATTGCAGGCAGTCAGGAAAGACCTGAAGTGTGGACAGAATAAATCCAAATGTAGTCGTTCCGACAACAAACCTTGTGCGCCGTGTCTCCGAGCGTATCCATTGTCAAAGTGACTATTCACTTTAAGAGACAGTTTTGTGATGATGCTTGATGACTTTTCAGCTTAATGTTGATTTTTGTTGTGCCCCAATGGACGCAGGTGGGTCAAATAGTGAGTGAGCCGCTGCTAGCGTGATATTCTTTCACAGCTGCAGTTTTTCTTCAAAATAATTGACGAAGAGAAAAATAGTCATTTGGTGTATATTTAACTCACCCGTTTCAAAGACTTTGTCAGAATCAGAATCAGAATCAGAATCAGAATCATCTTTATTGCCAAGTATGTAGAACACACAAGGAATTTGTTTCCGGTAGAACACGCTGCACTAGTATCGTTGTCTTTCATCTGATGATGAAACAAGCATACAGTAGAACAATAGAAATGCAGATATTTTGGATTGGATTGGATTGGATTGGATTTGCCTTTATTAGTCTCACAGTGGAGAAATTTATTTTACAGTAGTTTGTATTTATTTATTTATTTATTTTAGTATTTATTTATTTATGTATCTATTCATGAATGTATTTATTTATGTATGTATAGTGTATATTTGTAATTAATTAATTAATTTATTTATTTTTTATTAACATTCCATCAATTAAATAATGTGTATTTATTTATTTATTTATTTGTTTGTTTATTTATTTGTTTATTATTCATTTTTTATTTATTTATTTGTGCTGCTCCATTACAGGAATTTGGTTTTCTGGGTTGTAGTATGATTTTGCTTTGCCTGTAATTCCTACAATAGTATAGTTGTATGGCTTTGATGACTTTTATTTTCCTTTTTCATCATATAAGTTGTTTTAAAGCATCATGAGCTTTACAAAACATCACTTATTCATAATGCACTTAACTTACTTAGCTGACTGTTTCTACCATCAATATTCATTTGGTGAAAACTCGCGACAGAAAACAACATGGTTTTCAATAAACTCCAAACTTAATTTTAATGAACTGGACATTTGATTTCATGTTGGATGAAATACTGAATGGCACCTCGGAGAAGTTGGTCATTTGTTCCTGTCGGCATTATGCTAATGTCTTGTGAACTAGAAATGCAATTAAAACAAAGTCAATCAATGGAGCTGCGCTGTTCTTGAACCAAAATGACTCATGTCTCTGGCTGGTTGTTCAGGGAGAAAGGATGTGATCTCAGCTGTGACTGATTTGATAACTCGATTGGATACTCTAAGCACACATACTCCCTCCTTAGAGAAAGATTTACAAAGTCTTCACTCTGCAGAATAGAACCTTCTGAAATCATTTTTAGCACTGGAAATCTCAATACAACCCAGCACACTTCATGAAGTTGTCTTCATTTGCTGATTGGGGGTGTGGGTCAATCAAACCAGCCTCCTCGCAACCTGTTATCTCTTTTGTATCATGTCACATTCGAGCCATCCTTCTACTGTTAATACAGACGATCCTCAACTTAGGAACATTCGAGTTACGAAAAAACAGTACATGCGAACATTTTTGCGGGTATTGTATGTCGAAAAATGTTTGGACAGAGACGCTGTAAGTTAGATTTTGTATTGCGTGCCTTTTTCCGACTGAGCTCGCTTGCGATTGGCCGCATACTCTGCTTCATGCACAGGTACTCACACAGACACATTGGAGGAACCAAGGCTGATCAATCAGCTGACCAATTATTTTATAATTAATGAGCAACTTTATTTCCTCACGTCCATCATAAATAGCTCATTTATGTAATTTATGTAGAGCTTAAGGAATGAGAAAATTAACATATTTAGAGGGTGCTGTCCACATTAACTGTCTTCTTTTCCTTTCGGCTTTTCCATTCAGGGGTCGCCACAGCGAATCAGTGTCCTCCAACTAACCTGGTTTTGTGCATCCTCTTCTTTCACACCAACTCATGTCTTCTTTGACAGGAACCATAAACCTCCTCTTTAGTCTTCCTCTCGGTCTCCTGCCTGGCAGTTCAAGGCTCGGCATCCTTCCCCCGATATAGTCACTCTCTCTCCTCTGGACATGTCCAAACCATCTCAGTCTGGCCTCTCTGACTTTCTCTCCAAAGCCTCTTATATGAGTTGTCCCTCTAATGTACTCATTCTTGATCCTATCCAACCTGGTCACTCCCAAAGACAACTTTAAAATCTTCATCTCTGCTACCTCCAGCTCTGCTTCCTGTCTTTTCTTCAGTGGCACTGTTTCCAGTCCAAACATCATGGCTGGTCTCACCACCGTTTTATACACTTTTCCTTTCATCCTAACTGAAACACTTCCATCACACCTGACATTTTTCTCCAGCCGTTCCACCCTGCCTAGACACGCTTCTTCACCTATTTTCCACACTCCATTGCTCAGGACAGTTGACCCCATGAACTTATAATCCCCCACCTTCTCTCTCTCTTCTCCCTGAAGCATCGCTCTTGTACTTGGGTCCCTCTCATTGACACACATATATTCCGTCTTGCTGCGACTGATCTTCATTCCTCTCCTCTCCAGGGCATAACTCCACCTCTCTATTTTCTCCCCCACCTGTTCCCTGCTCGAGCAACAGATCACAAAGTCATCTGCAAACATCGTCCAAGGACATTCTTGTCTAACATCGTCTGTCGGCCTGTCCATCACCAGCGAATAAGAAGGGGCTCAGAGCTGACCCCTGGTGGAACCCCACCTCCACCTTGAATTCCTCCGTCACACCGACAGCACACCTCACAACTGTCTTCCAGTCATGATTCCAGTTACAGAAGTGATTAAAAGTGCAGCTCCAGAAATAGCTTTTCACTTTTTGCTGTTGCATTCCACTTGCATCCCAGGGCCAAGTGGACATAGTGACCAGGTACAGTTTAAAAAAAAAGCCTGGGAGCATTTTTTTCCTCTGGATTCTCTTTAAAATCGGGAGTGTTTTGTTGGTTTGTCCTATGTTTGGTCTTCTGTTTTTTTGTGTTTTTTGTTTGTATTTTTTTTTTGAGCCTGCATTTCACCCGCTGGCCTCCCATTTCTCTCTGCGCTTATACACACGCACACGCAAACACACACACACACACACACACGCACACGCACACACATTGTCATCACCGTCTCACACTGGTGACTGCTTTGAAAAAGTATGTTTTCCCAATTGGTCCATCCTCCTTAAGTGTACGTTAACTCTGTTTTTGTTTTTTTTGTTTTTATTTTTTGGCATAAGTAGCCCTCGGACTAAATGTTAAGATTCAACCTCCATGCAAAATAATATTCCTCCTTCTCTCACAGTTAAAGGAAAATCCATTGGCCAACAATTTTGATGAGACTACTGAACGATGTTTGTGAGACGGCTGTAGCAAGAGTAAAATGGTGTGCTTATTGCCTTAGGTGAAGAAATTAAAAAATTACTTGAGGGACGACTCAACTCGAAAAATGTCATTCACAGTTCCACGGCCGCATGTTTAATTGAAGACTACTGTATGTTAAATAAGCTCAATAGGTTTAATTTGCTGCTGTGAGCCATCCTTCGGCACCTGTGAATATCTTTGTGAATACATCTGTCTGTCCCCAAAAGAAAGCAGCCACTGTTTATTTGCATTTCAGGGGAGGAGGCTAGTTCCTGTCAGCTTTGAATGTAGAGCTCTGAGGAATTAACAAAACCAGAGAACCAATGAGGATAAGGAACAGGTGGCTATTGTCACAAATAGCCAAGCTGTCAACAGTCCTCTGTCATTATTTTAAAATTCAATGATGCCCATTAGAGGGGGGTTAATTATATTTCGGGTTTGAAATGAAAAACCTTTTAAGTGACTATTCAGAAATATAGATACATATCCAAGCAAAGTAGGCGAGTGTACCAGTACACCATCAGCAACTCGAAGTACAGTATATGTTTCCTTTCATTTATTTACATTTGAATGCAAATGAAAGATAAAAGACTAACTCTACCTTTTATGTTGTGGAGGAGACAGAATGTTGTTCATATGTAGGTGAAATATATATATATATATATATATATATATATATATATATATATATATATATATACACCATATATTTTTTAATATTATTCCATGTTTTAGCCCCATTTACCATTGAATCGTTATTGCACAGGACAAATTCAGAAACGATTTGTCTGATTCACTTCATCTTCAAATTCATTTAGCATAACCCAAAGCCTGTGAGGTTGTTTGCACACTTACGTCACTGCATTATGCATGACAATTACTGCTTTGTAGAGATCAAATGTGAAGGCATTATGCTGTGCTCTGGAGGCTTGTTATAAAAAAATAAATAAATAAATAAATAAATAAATAAATAAATAAATAAATTACTTCAAAAAATACCTGCTACATCTTCTCTTGAAACCTGCAATATTAAGACACCCTGCAAGGGTCAACGGCCTTTTGGAAAACAAAAGGTTGTGTTTGTACTTGGTGGGCACTGGCTAATTAATGGGAAGGGTAAGGAACCATTTTGACAAACATTTGTGAATTAACAAATTTGTTCAAGCTATATTTTACAGGTGCGGCCCAATAGTCGAGTGGTTAGCACGCCGTCTTCATAGTGCAAAAATCGTGAGTTCAAGACTTGGTCCGCCCTCCCTGTGCATGTTCTCTCTGGGCCTGTGGGGTTTTTGCCTGGTCGTGTGGTTTCCGACCACATTCCAAAAAACATGCATGGTAGGCTTATTGACCACTCCAAATTGTCCCTGTATTGTAGATTGTTGTGTAGGTTTTATAGAAACTAGTCAAAAATATGTTTTCATGTGCCTTTGGGCAAAAATGCAACATATGTCTGTTTTATTCAGGCATTGTTTCAACAGGGAATTATATACCTCACATATTTCACTTGTGGATAATATTTGATGCAGAGAAAAAATGTAATTTTTTTATATCAGGCCAAGGCCAGCATTTTATGAATCGTCATGACATTTCCAGATGCATAATGTGTATTAAACTATCCTTCGTTATTCTGAAACAGTTCGTGCTCACAAGGATTGTGGTGGTGGTTGTGGGAGGTTGAGGCGACCGCTGCTAGCTTCGGGACACATTAATCTAGTTGCTAGTTGTCACAATTTGCAAAGTGTCACAAAAGCAGGCAGGAGGGAGGGGCACGGCGTTTTTGACAAATGGTATTCAATAAAGTCAGCAAGAACAAAATCTCACAACAAACTCATCAGAACAAAAAGGTCCAAAGTAACAAACAAAGCCATGAGTAAAACATGACAAAACAAACCTCATTGGGTCAAACAACCAATGACACGACACTGAATGGTCTACACTATTAAAATGACCCACACCTGTGCAGCTTCAGTCAGGGGCCTACAGTGCCACCCGTTGGACGCACCAGCCAATCGCAGCTTCCATGCCAACCTCGACAAATAGCTAGAGAAAACCCAGGCAAGCACTTGAAGAACATACAAACGCCACACTGGATAGCCAGTGCCACAATCGAACCCGGCACCTCTCCACTCTTTCGCCAACGTACTAACCACTTTCTCACTAGGTCGCCCATGTATTAATCTACACATCATCAAAGCAGTCCCGCTAAAGTGATCTTCTACTTGACCCCATTTGAAAAGTAAGAATCAGAATCAGAATACCTTTATTCGTCCCACAATGGGGAAATCTGCAGTCCACAGCAGCAATTGAAAAGGGATGGGGTTGGGGTGGGGTGAAAGGATAGAAAACAAGATATTCTAAGCATAACAAAATAAAAATGTCAACTGTATACTGTATAAAAGTGAGACGATCAACGAGACGATATAGTTGAGTGGATCAGTCGCAGGATGTTTTTCGAGGAAGCTTTGAGTTAACACAAAACTTTGGCAAAGAAATTATTAAGTCTGTGGCCTTTTTAAGCCTGGGAACTCAAAGCTGCTCAAAAAATAATGAAGCCTGAGTGCATTGTCTTGTTGTGTCTGTCTCTTGTTGTGGCAAATCGATGCTCTCCATGCTCATTCGGAATAAATCCAATCCCTTGTTTGTTTCTGTCAAGCACCATCAAAAACAACACTCACATGTTGGCAGAATACACACTACGCACGCTTGAAAGCTTCTGCACTACTTCATGTTTGTATTTGGGGAATTTTCTTTCAGGCGCAACACTTCCTGCCATTTCTCACTGCCGTCCCAATTTTGAAAGCAATTAGCACAATTATGAGAGCGCTTTTAAATTAAGGTCAAAGTCCTTTATGGTGCCCACTGTTGTACGTTTCATGGAAACAGGAAAAGACGAGCCTGGCAAATGCTTGTGTACTTGACAAACAAACGAATAAAATGCCATCAGCAGTTCATTCTGCACGAAACACGCATGGAAATTTCCCGTTGGCAGTTTGATGCAGATTCCAGCTTCACTCGATGGCACGCCCCGCCCCATATGCGTGATAGTTGTTGTTCATTTGATAAATATGTCAACTATAAACACAACATGATGACCCTGGAACTCAGTGGTGGGCCGTGCATGTCACTCCTAGGCCTTCAGTAGTGCTAGGTCTGAATCAATCAGCTGCCAGTGTGGTGTGATATTACTACACATTCACTAAAGGGTGCCGTTGGCCAGGAAATAACTGGAATAACTTAAGAAACACTGTCATTAAACTGTTCGAATTTTTACTATGAATGTGTGGATTCCTGATAACCTCAAAAAATTGCAATATTATTTGCTATTTTGGTAGCTTCGGAGCTGTCCAACCTTAATGATGTCCATCTATTCTTGAAAAGTCTTGAAAATGGTTTTAACATACATCTGCAACCAAATCAATTTCTTCTCCTCCTTCTGCCATTGTGAGTTGACAAAACTGCTAACTAACTTATACAGCTCGCTACAGATGCAGTGTGCTAGCTCTGGCTAGTGTGCTCTTATCACTAGCGGCTACTGATACTATGATTGAAGCTACAGTTTTATTGACATTTATTTTTATGCTCCAAGGCCTGTAGAAGTGATTGTGAAGGCATCCAGGTAGATTTCTGACCCTGGTAACAAATAATGGCTGAAATGTGATTGGTTAAATGATTAAACACGAAAATGCCCATCTGCAAGTAGCACAACAGGGGAAAAGCAATGAAAGGAAGCTGAAAGACAATTTGGAATTATTTAATAAGAATTAATGGACAAAATATAATTTACATTAGTCTGTGATTCAGATATTTTGAGGCGAGCAGAGAAGGCCCTGACGGCCCCCACTGCTAGAACTATGCTTGGAGAATGTGGTCCTGAAAAATGACAGTGTCACATTCATGTTGGCCTATTAGCCGCTCGTCAGGGATAATGAGACATGAACAATTTATGAAAATCCAAATACAGTTTCCTTATAACAAACTAACTTACGAGGAAAAATTCTATTGGCAACAACCTTGTCCATCTCAAAGCTAAACATGCGTCTGTGTAAGCTCTCAGTTGTACAGGAGTGGTCCATCGATGAAAAGGTTTCTTCAGCCGTCATCTGTACTTCTTTGAAGGTGTTGGACGTTTCGCTTCTTATCCAAGAAACCTCGTCAGCAAACTAAAGTCTAACTGGTAGTTTAGGCCCTATATATTTATCCCTACTGTCCAGACATGGCGGTGCCAGACTCTGCTATGATAGGTCCCTGCTCTCAGGTTGGGGGGAGCAGAGGACTACTCGCTGCAGCTGCGCCACTGATAGTTCCTATCGTTCTGACTAACGACTGGCCTGATTGCCCTACTTCGACCGGTATCACCTCATCAGTATTACTAATCCTATGTTGCCTAAGCAGGCTATTGTATGAACGATCCAAATTGAACCTCACCCCACCAAACAGGTTTAATGAAGGATTTAGTTGTTTTATTCTTTTACTCCCCTTTCAAACCATCTATGTTCTTTCGCTAAGATTTTACCATTTTAACCTCATTCTCGTCAAACGAGACTTAAGTTTGCTGATGAAGTTTCTTGGATAAGAAGCGAAATAGTCCGACACCACAAAGAAGTACAGATGAATGCTGAAGAAACCTTTTCATCGAAAGCTAAACATGCTTTTCATAGAAAATGGCACTTTTCGAAGTATTGTGCTTGTTTTCATATGTGACTATTTGTATTTACACCATATTTATTTGCCCGAGAAGTACCTTTTATTCCACCTGAAGATTTTTCCCGTGAATCGGAAGCAAATGCTTCCACATTGTTGGAGAAAGAAAATTGCAGCAAAGCATCCACTTCCCTTTGAATATGAAGCCTGTGTACTCCTTGTCTACTTTTTTCTAAACATCCGGATCACATTGTTGTCTGAGAACCATATGGGAGACTTCACGTGTTACTTTGTACTGTACAGTGTATGTGTTCACCTCTTTCGGTGTTGTCTAGAGGAATTCCACGAGGTGAAGAGGAAATCCAAGCATTCTCGAGAGGATGCGTGCACACCTTGGCACAGTCACTTTCTTGGCTGAAACAGATTAATACTGGAGGAATAATACAGTATAACGGGCGTTGCTTGAATGCCATTTTTTTAGTCTCCAACTAGCCTTCTCCATCTTGATAGGCAACAATTTGACTTGATTGATGTATTTTTTCCTATCCTTGTTGGTTATGGACGGCATGTCGACCTCATCGAGCAGATGTACCGGGTTCAATTCTAGTCCCGGCCTACCTGTGCGGAGTTTGCATGTTCTACACAAGCCCGGGTGGGTTTTCTCCGGGTACTCCAGTTCTAAAAACGTGCCTGGCAGGCTGATTGAACACTGAATTGTCCCGAGGTGTGAGTGTGGGCGCTGATGTTTGTTTGTCTCTGTGTGCCCTGGGATTGGCTGGCAACCCGGTCAGTGTGTCCCCCACCTCCCTCCGCGACCTTTGTGAAAATTATGGGATGGGAAAATGGTTGGATGGATGGATGGTTGGACTGTTGCTTATCATACCCAAACATATTTCTCTTTGCGGTCCTTTCTGAACACTTTGAAAACCCTCTTTCTGAATTGTGTCAATCACATATCAATGATTTTTTTGAACATCCAATGTACATGTTGAGGGGAAGCAACCTTTAAAATCAGTAAGTGCAGGGGCTCTTGCCGTTTGCTGCCATGCATTGGTGTAACTTTGCCATCTGCTCGTGAAGGTTTCGACATTAACTTTTATTGTTTGATCGCTGTTTGGAGTTTCTAACAAAAGCCCATTTGATTATGTTTCTAATTTGCATAATGTAATGCAAAGACCCAAGTCCATTTTACTGTTTTGGCCACTCAGTTTACTAACTACACAATGGCACAGTGTGAAGTCATAAAGTGGAACTGTTTCGATATTTGTTATTACATCAGCTATAAAAAAGGATGTTAGATTTCCCATCTCAATTGTTCTGAGTTGACTGTACAAGCTGAATAACATTGGGCCTTGGTTGATTGTCAGCTCGGAATGCCTCACCAGCCCCTAGCACCCGAAGGATGAATAACACAATACGTTGAGTTAGCAGTTTGTGGAGAGGGTGACAAGAATGTGAACCTAAGGATTTTTCTTTCCCTTCTTTTAGAAAAACATGCAGTGGGGAGTTCACTGATACATTGACAACATGTGCTGCGAAAGAGCTTTACCTGACATGGGGTAAGAAGAAAAAAAAAACAAATGCTTTAACCATTGCACTAAATAAACACCGCTGGAGTCAGGGCTGGAGTTATAAATTGAACTTAGTGGGAGTCTCAAGAGTATGCAAGTAGGAGTGTTCATGCACTCCTACTTACACTTATAAGACTTTCACACCACAAAGAATGAATCATCAAGTTAAAGTAGCCTCCAGAAAATAGTTTGTCCTTCGTTGGTAGTCAGCCGAGATACGCATGGTCCAGCACCTCACAACCCTGAACAGGTTAAGCGAGGGGTGGGCAACCTTTTTGACTCACGGGCCACAATGGGTTCTAAATTTTGACAGAGTGGCCGGGCCAGGAGCATTTGGAGGGTGTATTTGGGACGGATATACGAGACCATTAAATGTAGTGTGTGTGTGCAGAGAGTGAGGCCGTTCTCCCAAAAACAAAATGGCGTCTTCGGCTAAAGCCACGTGATTGGTCAAGAATACAGCAGTGTGGGGGCGGGGGGGGGGTTAAACATTAAAGAGACAGGCAGACAGAGAGATAGAGAAAACACACACACACAAAAGGGAGAGGACAGAGCTTGAAACAAAAAAAGAAAAGGGGAAAAAACAAGTAAAATGGTGAGAAAATGGATTGAAATCAGTGAAATTTGGACCCATTTCAACTTTGATAGTTCAAAATCAGAGTGTAGACTGGAAGGTTAAATATCGCATCAATCAGTCTCCACAAAAAACCCGCACAAGTCATCTGTACACTTGATGCAAAAAGTTATTAACACAGCTCAACAGATCGCAATTGATGAACTAGACACAATTATCACAGAGAAAGCACCTACAAGGAGCATTCCTCGAGATGGTGAAAGAAGCCTATGTTCCTCATCAAGTGTTTAATGCTGAGGAAACCGGACACTCCATTACATCAAGCCATTAAGGACCATAACAAAGGTAAATAAAATGACTTTATTGTATAGTACAGTTCATTTCTTTAATCATAATACTATAGCACATTTACTATACATAAAATATGGTATATTTTGTGTAGTTTTAAGGCTTAGAAAATTAGAAAGTAGAAAATTATGTTTTATGGGACCTGGGAACGGATTATTCTCATTTTTGCGATACATACTTTTTACCTTACACACTCTGTCTGGGAACCAATTAAGTTCGTAAGCCCAGGTCCCACTGTATTACACAATGAAATAGTCAATAATAATAGCGACTTGTGTTAAACTCATGGATGGATTATCCTGACTGCGCGCTCTACAAACACGCTATGGACGCCCTCGCATTCACGCGCAACCAATACACATGTATCGTTGCAAAGCACACAGACATGCTGTATTAAATAACCCGCAGCTGAAATTTGCATACTCGGCACGACAGCCAATCGGAAGCCTGCTTTTTGCTTTGGACTTTACCGAGCGTTGCAAGGTCGTGCATTTGCATATCATATTCCAAAGTAGATGCACAGAACCTCAGCCCCAGAAGAAAGATTCAAAAGAAGCTAACAAAATTTATGACGCTACAAAACGTAAACGTACATTATACCGTGACTGTGAAGTGTCCTTGAGAGTTTTTAAAGGCGATTAGTCTGCTCGTAGCAGAGAACGCAACGCAAACATTGCATTGCGGATAAACAACAACTGGAGCAAGATCTTCAGCAAGGGATATTTAACGTAAATCAAGCAAGGGAGCATTTGAGATGGGTATGTCCTTAATAAAAAAAATCCTTTATACTTTACAACAAGCTTTATTTGCGATTAATCGTCTTATTGTGTATCAAGTTGTGAAAAACGGGGCAGGCAACTTTATGGCCGTTTTTTTTGTGTGTGTGTGATTTGTCTTCTTATTGTGTTTCAAGTTGTAAAAAATGGGACAGAGTGTCCGCTAACTTTGTGTCATGAGTTTCAGATACTGTTTTTCTATAATTTGGACAAGTTCGGTAGGCCGGATTAAAAAAAAAACGATGTGGCCCGAGGGCCGTAGTTTGCCCATGTCTGGGTTAAGCAATCTGATAACTCAGTTAATGGGTACTTGGAGTGATAAAATGTAATTTCATGGGAAAGGGAGTATTGCATATGTAATTACCAGTTTGGTATTTCATCCACGACGAAGCGAACAAGCATGAACTGAGTGTTTGGGTCGTGAGCGGAAATGAGAAGTTTCACAAGTTTAAAATAAAATATTTTGAATGAAATAATAAATTTTGAGCATGGATTAAAAAAATAACAAAAACCTTTACACATTGATAAAATGACTCTTTACATGGGAGCTCAAAGTCAAGCTTTGTGCGACTTGAGTCCCAATGACTCCCACATCGCCTCGAGTACATTTGATGAGATTTTCTTGCTGGATAATTCTTGCAAATGATTATATGCAAATGAAATAAATCGGATCTGGTTCTAGAAAGCCTTCATGAAGGAAAAACATTCCATTGTTGTGGCTGTTTGCCTGAGAGCTGTATTGATGTATTAAGTATTAACTAGGTGCAGGATATGGTTCAAAATATTGTTTTGTAAAGATAGGATGGTTTATTTAATATTAATGGACTTGTGTGCATGAAAAGGCATTAAAATGAGCAAGAGTAACATGAGATGTGTATAACAAGGAACTACAAACATATGCACGATATTGTTGTGTTTGTGAATTCAGATTCATGTAAAAAATTCAAAAGAATTTTAATGATTGGAATCACGCCACAAGTAACACCAAAGAAAAAAAAACATTTTCCCCAATTTAAAGTCAGTAATGAGGATATATTATTTTCCAATTAGTTTGGTCCAGTCACTTTGCATAGACAAAGCGGCTGCCTTGTTAGAATGTAAAAGCACACACACACACAAATACATACACACACAGACATATACACACACTCACATAAACGAACATACACACATACACACACACACACACACGCACACACACACACAACAATAAAAATATATTAATGATGCATCTGTCAGCCCTGGGCAGTCATAAAATGAAAGAAGACTCAACGTTAAAAAAAGTTTTATTTTCGAAGTTCATTTGGGCAAACACAGCTCAAAAGCTAAAGAATGGAGCTCCCGTCTTAACGTGGCCTTTTGCTGTTTCAGTGGTGTTCTTTTGTCCACAGACAGAATTTGATATATTACGTTAACATAACTGTATGCATTTAAATAAAATACAAATTCCAAAAATATATTATTAATGATGAAACAAGCCAACATTAGCATGACGCACTCATTTATTTGACTTCTTTGTTACAAAGTGCGGCTTCACAAAAACTGACAGAAACAAACTCAGAAATAAAATATCTTAATTGTGTATAAAAAAGCAAAGGTGAACTTCAACAATGAGAGCAAACAGAAACCGGCGATCGCATGTTTTGTTATTATTATGTCATTATTCTGACTCCGTCATGGTAGCTGTTATGTCAGTTTCCAAGAGAGCTGATGTTAAAGATTTTAGGTAATGCTATTCTGTCCGTCAAATGTTAAGTGCATGCTGGAGTAGTTCGTAGAAAATCGACATTATCAAATTAAATATTTGGGACATTTTCATCATGGCTAATCCTTGATGACAGCAACTGTTGGGTCTCCTCCTGGATGAATGTCGTGGCCAAAAATGCTAAAAAAAAAAAACGTATTCGTTCTACATGACACACAACAACACAAAGTGACAAGAGAAAACACAAAGACAACAACAACAAAAAGCAAGGCTCATGAGAGCACTTGCCGACGGCTGCCTACTCGGGCGCCATCTTGGACCGCGAGATTGGCTGCCTTTCCAGCAGCTCCTGTATTGTGTTTTGTACTTCTTTCTTTCCTTTCCTCACTTTGCTGCTGTGAAATGTAAATTTCTCCACTGCGAGACGAATAAAGGTACATCCAATCCAATCCAATATAATAAGCAAAACGCGTGTATCTACTTTGTCACACAAGGCACCATAGGACCTGTGAGGTTGACGCGCTAAACACTGGACCACCAAATATCCTAATTCTTCAGTAAGTAAACTTAAATTGGGTGCAGACGTGAGCAGGGTGAGCTTAGGGTACACTTGGGGGCAAAACTCAACTGGACTAATTACTTTGTAAATCCAAGTTTCCCTTGGCAGGGGAGGGAAATAACCCAATCTTTTATGTGGACATTTATGAAATCTCTGTCACCAAAGGGAATAATTTCCCTCATTTTAATTTCAGGATCTGCCTTATGGATCCTGCTGGAAGCCACATTATGTTTCTTTGTTTCTTCAGTTAAAACAAACATATTAGTATTATTATGAAGGTCTTGCAACAGCGCAGTGTCTTTCTTGACTCAACTTGAACTTTCTGATCCAACTGCAGAAAAATTAATATGGGTTGATAGACAAATCCATCTTCTTAATGTCAACTGTTAAACAATTTCATTTGCTGACAGGTTGATGACAAAGAAGTGCTGCAACCAGACGTGCACAAAGAAGAGGTGGCACCAGAGGCACTTTCTGACACGGGCAATGGAGGCCATATTCTCTAAGTCAGTGAAGGCACGCAGCTGCGTGCTTTTGTGGCTGAGTGCATTGCTTTGTCTTCTTTTCGATGCCTCCCTCATGCCATTCAAAGAGGAGCTTGAAGGAGTTGTGCCTTTTTGCTGGATTGTAGGCATGTCAGAAATGTGGAGGGGAAAATGTGGGTGTGCGCAAACGGGAACAATTTGGCAAGGGAGACTTGATGTGGATCAGGCGCTGTTCCCACTTGACATCGCGATAGTTCATTACCTCCTGTAACATTGTTCGCCATATTGCTTTATGACTCCTTCTAAGGTCCCCTAATTAGCCAATTGCCAGAATACATGCTTAACTGCAATAAATGCCTGCTTTTATTTACAAGTCATTAAAATATAGGGAGAAAAAAAAACAGCGATCCACTGGGTAGCATGTCAACCTCATCGTGCAGAGATCGGGGTGTCAATCCCAGTTCCGGACACACGTTTTACCTGTGCCGGTGAGTTTCTACAGGTACACGGTTTCTTCCCACAGAAAGTCGTTTATAAAGTAAATTTATGATGATGATGATGATTATTATTATTATTATTATTATTATTATTATTATTATTAGTTGTAGTAGTAGTAGTATTACAAAAACATGCACGTGTGTGGCTGCCGCTGCTCACCCACAGAAAAACATATCCTGTGACTGAAAAGCGACCTTAAGAGTTTTGAAAGGCGCTTATAAATGAAATGTGTTATTATTATTATTATTATTATTATTATTATTATTATTATTATTATTATTATTATTATTATTATTATTAAAGTCAGAGCAAATGCTTCTCTTGTGAGTTGCTGCAATTCATCCCTCATTTTGTCCATCCAAAGAGAATGAGTTCAAGGCTAGACTGTGACTGTGAAGTGTTTTCACAATAGGGTCACAAAAGCATATTCAATCCGTGTGTGCAAAGAAAAAAAATCAATTCATCCATTATTTGAACTGCTTCATCACAATCAAGGTTTACATTGTACTTTTACTATGCTTTCCATAGTGACTAGCGAGAGTGGCTGCCTTCAAGGCAGCTCCTATACTTTTTGTTTTTCTACTTCCATTCAGAGCTTTTTTTCTGTCAATTGAAGTTCTTTATTATGAAATGAATTAAGATTTTTTGTATTATTATTCTTAGTACTCTTAATCATACCAATATATAAATCAATCCATTGTTCCTTTTTCTGATATTCACAAAGGTGTGCTGGATCCCACCCCTATTGTCCTTGGCAGTAGGCCGAGTACACCCTGAACTGGTTGCCAGTTTTTGATTGAGTTACTGAATACAATGTTAGTGAAACTAGAGGAGTATCTATGGAATCAGTGGGGTGTTAATATATGGATACAGCAACCCTCGCAACCCTGACCTCCGCAAGCTTCCTTTGTCACGTTTTATTTTGCGACTAATAAGTTGCACTGTCACATTTTGCTCGTGTTTGTCTCCACTGTAGCTCATGTTTTCGCTCTTGTCCTTGGTCATGTTCTCGCTCATGTTACGGTCACTGCTAGTTTTTAGCATCAGTCACGTTTTATGGATTTTTTGCTTTCGTCATGTCTGAGCTGCGGACTTGTTTATAGTCCCCAAGTACACCTTGCTCCTCCCTCCTTCCTGTATATTTGGGGTCCACCTCCACCATCTTGCATTCGTGACATCCTTGGACATGAAAGGTTTTGCTCAGCCATCAAAAGGTTCATACAAACATCCCACTTTGCACTGAAACATCTCCCAATGTACTCAGGGAAATTCACAGTGTCCCATGAATCCCCAAACTCAAGGCCTGTTGGGTTCAATGTACAAAAGCTTAATCCCTTGGGAAAGTCTCATAGTATCTTGAGGCTGTACAATAATAAAAGGTGAATGTTTTCAGAATACATATAAACACTCTTTTATCAGCAAAAATATATCTCAATAGAGCACAGCTCTTTCAAAACATGCAATCACATTTTAGAAGTGCATAGAGGGACACAACATTTTTTCTATTAGTAACGTCACGTTCAACAGACAGCACCTTCGGTGCTCTAAGAATAGCTTCTGATCTACAACAAATCGGGTCCATGTCTATCTGATGGTTGTGTTTTGCCAGCAGCAGAATTTCTATGCACTCTCGTCTTTCACGTTGGGCAATTCCTGAAAACACAAGCTTATCCTCCAGGAATGGAATCTGGGTTTCAGAGATGTTGCCGCATCCTACCATTACAGCAAATACACATGCTGGAGCAGTTCCCAGCTTCCGCATCAAGCTCAGAGGCACCACAGGCATGAGTCTGGAACATGTTGTGAGTGGATGAGATTAGACTTTTACCGCATCCTCCCTCTTTCACCCAATCTGGTGTCCTCCTCCCGTCAACATGCTTTTCTGCTGTTTTCTGACTTGAATCGGGATCCCCACAGCAGCAGTCAGCCATCTTAACCACATGGCCACAGCTGCCCCCAAACTAAAGCGCTCATAACCACCCCAATCCATTTTTTTCTTGTCTTTTTTTAATATCTAGCCATTGGCATACAGTGATCAAATTCTTACCAACACCATCAAATTTGGAGACACCCATATAATCAGGTAACAGATGTGTTTGCTTGCATCATATCGTTAGGCGGATCTTTTGTGGAGCCAGGTTGAGCAAAGAAAAGCAAAATAGATGTTAGTGTGCTCTGAAAACAGGAGGAGCGCAATACTAAAGGCTATTCAAGGAATAGGATGGCATATCACATTCGCTGGCCAACCAGTTCCTTTGTCGTGCCAAGCCTCTCGCTTTCCTAAATCTACTCCCAATGGATTATGCATTGTGGAGGGGGGTAGTCCCCATGCTTTTGTGTATGTATTGCACTGTATGTGTCGTTACACACTGCCTAACTGGTTAGGGAACAGACTCAATGAGAGTGAGAAAGCAAATGTACAAATGTTTGGTCAGTATGTATATGTATTGTTTACTCAGATATCGTCAAGAGGCAACCTGGATGTTCGTCATCTATTGATGATTTCAAGGCTAGCCACAGATGGTTCGAGAACTTTAAGCATCGTACAGGGTGTCATGATGCTAAAAGAAATGTTAAATAATTTTGTGTGTTTTGGATGGGAGAAAGGTGCACATTTCTCCCCATCCAAAACAGTAGAGTTGGGCGACCACTAATTGATTTAGACTGATTGAGAAGGTGATTGCAACCACCTGGGAATGGCCAATTGCCGCTGGGACCTGATTGGCCAGAAGCTCAGGTGAAGCACCTTTAAAGCCAGCCTGAGCCAGTCTCTTGGAGGAGGAAGAAGAGGGACAAAGGACAAGCTGGAGAGCAGTGTTACCTGGGGTCTGCCGAGAACCGATATCAACTTCAAATAAAGAAAACTCACAATACCCTTCCTACATCTAGCTGAGTGAACTTTTATCCTCTTTCCACCTGCGTGCTGTATCGCCGCACGACAATTGGTGGCAGTGGTGGGATCGTTACGCCTTGCTGGAGTGGTGGGATCGTTTCACCCTGCATGAAGAAGGTGGGATCGTTACGCCTTGCTGAAGTGGAAAAGATAAGAGGAAGCCGAGAGGAAGAAGGTGGGACGAGTAAGAAGTTGTGTAGCACGGGCCAATCAAACTGGACTGAAGAGTTCTGAAGGGGATCAAGGAAACCAGAAGCTTAAGTTGCCCCAAGAAGATGCCGTTCTTCTTTTCCATGAGGCGTCTGACAGTTGCCAAGCCAAGGATGGAACTGAGCAGAGTGAGATGGAACCAGTGGTGAAGCCTAAGACTCAGACACGAGGTGATGTTGATTGAACAGATCTAGAGATCAGATGCACCCAACAAGTAAGAATGGACATTTGACAGTCGATCTAGTTAACATTATCCTCCTCTGGGACCGCACCCCCAGGGCGCTGACTCTCGAACATCCAGGCCAACGAACCTTCCTCCCGCACAAGAAACTCCCAAG
Source organism: Hippocampus bargibanti (assembly GCF_051943395.1). Classification (NCBI taxonomy): domain Eukaryota; kingdom Metazoa; phylum Chordata; class Actinopteri; order Syngnathiformes; family Syngnathidae; genus Hippocampus; species Hippocampus bargibanti. The sequence continues at coordinate 5,834,252 of NC_142751.1, read as the reverse complement.
TTGGGTTACCTAACATGCCCAACCTCCACAGTTTCATCATCTAAGACAAGCTGCAATTCCCATGGTTTCTGAACCCAGAATTCCAGAAAGAAACGGAAGATGCAGAACGTCAGGAGCTGGAAGAGGATCTCCAGCGAGAATAACGGCAAGAATTTATCAGGGAGAGATTGGCACCCTGGACAGAAGGTGTTAATATTGTTGCATATGGGATCAAGTAAGCTACTGGCAAAGTGGCAGGGCCCATACGCTGTGACTAGGAGAATAGGACCTGTCACATATGACATTCTCTGCCCTGACAACAAATGTTATTGCTGATTATTTGACAAGAATGTCTGAACTCTGAGGAGAGGGGGTGAATGATGTCATGATGCTAAAAGAAATGTTAAATAATTTTGTGTGTTCTGGATTTTGGATGGGAGAAAGGTGCACATTTCTCCCCATCCAAAACAGTAGAGTTGGGCGACCACTAATTGATTTAGACTGATTGAGAAGGTGATTGCAACCACCTGGGAATGGCCAATTGCCGCTGGGACCTGATTGGCCAGAAGCTCAGGTGAAGCACCTTTAAAGCCAGCCTGAGCCAGTCTCTTGGAGGAGGAAGAAGAGGGACAAAGGACAACCTGGAGAGCAGTGTTACCTGGGGTCTGCCGAAAACTGATATCAACTTCAAATAAAGAAAACTCACGATACCCTTCCTGCATCTAGCTGAGTGAACTTTTATCCTCTTTCCACCTGCTTGCTGTCTCGCCGCACGACACTGCCACCAATTGTCGTGATGCGAGACAGCAAGCAGGTGGAAAGAGGATAAAAGTTCACTCAGCTAGATGCAGGAAGGGTATTGTGAGTTTTCTTTATTTGAAGTTGATATCGGTTTTCGGCAGACCCCAGGTAACACTGCTCTCCAGCTTGTCCTTTGTCCCTCTTCTTCCTCCTCCAAGAGACTGGCTCAGGCTGGCTTTAAAGGTGCTTCACCTGAGCTTCTGGCCAATCAGGTCCCAGCGGCAATTGGCCATTCCCAGGTGGTTGCAATCACCTTCTCAATCAGTCTAAATCAATTAGTGGTCGCCCAACTCTACTGTTTTGGATGGGGAGAAATGTGCACCTTTCTCCCATCCAAATTCCAGAACACACAAAATTATTTAACATTTCTTTTAGCATCATGACATTGGGATTCATAGTGTCATTCGTCATGGTAAGGCAGTCAGTTCTGATGATAAAGCTGCCGAAGTTTACAAGGGATCATTCCTCAAGATGGTGGAAGAAGAAGGCTACATTCCTCATCAAGTGTTTAATGCTAACGAGACCGGCCTTTTTTGGAAAAGGATGCCTCACGGGACTTTCATTACACAGGAAGAGAAGTCCGTCCCTCGGCATAAGCCTATGAAAGATAGGCTAACCGTCCTTCCTTCAGTCCTTATGGAATGTGACTCTCCCTCCCATCTCCTCCCACTCCATTCCACAAAGCCATCAATGACCATCATAAAGGTGAATAAAATGACTATTATACAGTACAATTTTTTCTTTAATTACAATACCGTAGCACATTTATTAAACATAAAATAAGGTATATTTTGTGTAGTTCTAGGGCTTATTTAGTAGAAAATTATGTTTTATGGGGACCTGCGAACGGATTTTTCTCATTTTATGGGTTTCCTATATGAAATTAATGTTTGGAAGACACATTTTTCACCTTACACACACTTTCTGGGAACCAATGAAGTTAGTAAGCCAGGGTATCACTGTAAATTGTGAAATTACATTCATGTAAAACACTCCAAAGTAGCCAGTGTTTTTCCTGTTCTACGCGTCGTTTTGTCAAACAGCGGGCACTTTTTTTTTTTTTTTGCAAGGGTCTTTCTATTGTTACGTAAAAAAGAAAAGGGGAGTTTAGTGGAATTATAACACCAAGCATTACACACAAATTGAATGGAGTATCTCATTTGAATACAGTTCTCGACAAAAAAAAAACTTGACAGGCTCCCTGTTGTCAAAGTGCTCAAGTTGGCTGGAAATCAGCACTTTTAAAATATTCCTCATAGAGCTGCAAGAGATTTTGAACATGAGTCATACACAACACAATGCAACCAACAACCACAGTGAAAAGGTTTTTACAGATTTTTTCGGTCCGAAAGCATCTGGCTTTGCATGGTAATTGAATGGGTGTTCATTAAATTGGCCATGTACTAGCAATAGGAGTAGTTGCATAATGGGTACAGATTTTTGTATTTTCTTTTTTTAAAGGATGTAGTGTTTTTTTTTCCAATCGTATGACAGTTAATATTAAATTGTTTACTTTCAACATTGCCTGTACATATGTTTGCTTTTCATACAACTTCCCCTTCAAGAACGAAAATCAAAATATGCAACTGTGCTTCATCAAAATTTATTTACATGACCCGATATAGTTTAAAATAATTTATATGAATAATCTCTATATCAGCCTGCAATTTGTTGTTGAGGCTACCTGCATGCATGTACCATATATTTCTGGTGATTAAGGCGCAACGGAGTATAAGGCACTCCCCCAAGAATGGTGTATTTTCAAATTTTTCCAAAGATAAGGTGGACCGGACTATAAGGCGCACCTTCAATGAATGAGAAACGTTTTTCAAATATAATCTATGAATATATAAACAATTTCCAAATATAGAGCACACATCATTATAAGGCACTACAGTTGAGGCTGGGGGTATGCACTATTTTTTGTACAGGGGGAAATGGAGTCGGTGGCTGCTGACAGCAGTTGTGGACCTGTTGTGGCTCAATATTACTTATAAGGCACACCGGCGTATAAGGCACAGTCATTTTTTGAAGAAAATCAAGGTTTTTGGGTGTGCCTTAGACTCCGGAAAATACTGTACATTGATCTCCTTAAGACTTGACCAGACCAGCATTGGCATTGGTGCACAGTGATGGAGACCAGACATCAATGCATGACAACAAAATTATTACAAACCAAGTCTTACAGTTATTTGATTATGTAAAAGACAGGTGATAAATGACTTAAATAAATATTGTGACCACCTTGCAACTTGTGGCTCACATTGTCCACTAACATTGATCGATCAATATTTCCCCTGGCAGGTTTGTTTTGAGTTTGCAGATCCATGCACATGATACATGGAGTCCGTAATTAAATTGGCCCAATTGATGATGCAATATTGGACTGAATGCATCCATAATAAAAGCGGGAGCATCTCGGTCGGCTGGTTAGCACATCTGCCCCACAGTAGAGAGATCCAGGGTTCAATTCCGCTCCCGGCCTTCCTCTGTGGCGCTTCCATGTGACTCCCCGAGCCTGTGTGTTACTTTGGGGGTCTTCCCACATTTCAAAAGCATGTACGGTAGGTTATTTGAACAAGCTAGATTGTCCCAAAGTGTGATCGTGAGCGTGAATGGGTGGTTTGTCTCTGCGTGTCCTGCAATTGGCTAGCAACCTGTTCAGAGTGTACCCTGAAGGCCTACAACACTTCCGCGACCTTTTTGAAGATGAGATAATTATAAATTGGATTGTTTGATTCAAAAGCTGTGCTACATATCAAAGCACAGTGTTCACTGATATTCATGTTTCTCTTATTCTACATCCTATATATGAAACGATTCAGTCTTATATACAAAGTAAGGTGCAAGGATGTGAAAAGGCAATTCAATAGTTAATGCCCCCCAGCCCACCACAAGACTCAGATTCTCTTAATTACATAGTAATTGGTCATATCTCAAGGTTATTTGAGCAATAGGATTTAACGAGTCTGGTGCGCACGTTTATTACTGGAACCAGATTTTAACCTTGTAGCAATGCACCAAATGAATAATCCTGATGTGAGGCCAAATGGCTTTTGTTGCTATTTCAATGAGCAGTTAAGTACCAGCTTGGCAGCTTCCTTGTCCATGTGGAAAGCCGAAATGGGTGTGCGGCTGGGTGGGCTGTGTGATGCAAGCTTTTAAACTGTCACTTGTTGTTTTGCCGCAAACAAGGATCTCTCTTTCAACACTTGGTGGACATTTGAAAGATTTCTGATCACCACCGATGATAGAAATACATTTTTGGAAATGTTGAATTAATGGCCGAAGAATCATTAACAGGTGAGTAATTTGTAATGCATCTTCATGGGCACAGTTAAAGTATAAGGAAACTGTGCAGGTATTTTTTATTTCCAATTAATGTCAACTCATCTTGAGCACTCTTCCGGGACCACAACACCAAGGTGGATGCCGGTGAGGCTATGCACTTTATTTTAATTTAAACAACTCATTCAACAAGGGCTGCTGTTGTTTTCCTTTGAAATGAAGTTCATCTGCGCTCCACACTAAAGTTTGAAAAGAAAGTCTCAGCAGGATGAAAATGGGATGATGGGCAGCTTGCATTGTAGTTGTACTAAAAAAAAAGGCAACCTTGCCTGTCAATTTTCACGACCTGTCTGCCACTTAGAGGTAGCAGGTAACGAGTCTTCACTCCCTTGGCGATCTCCCAGCATGGGACAACAATAGACAACAAGCCAGACAAAAAGAAATATGCTTGTCCTACTCAATCGTTGCTCCAGTGCTATAAAAGGTTAAACAAAGAGAATTGCGGAGAGTTAAAATGGATGACTGTGATATTCTCACATCATTTTCTTGAGACTGAGAATGTCATGCAGTTCTAATATACAATATACAATGTGACTGAACGCTTGTTCAAATCTAAGACACGTATTTTATCAGTCAATGAAATCATCTGACGTTTGCTGTCAAGAGTCGAGCTGAGCTGTATTTCACCATCACAACTTGCAATGGAAATGGGAGCAGGATTGTTGTTGTAAGAAAGACATTTGTCCATCAAGAGGATCTCAACTCCCACAATGTGTTTCCATTATTTTTAGATTACTCTGCATTGCGTTTGTGTAAATGAGCAGTAAAATGCATGTGTTTTTTTTGTTGTTTTTTTTATGTCAGGCCATCTTTGCCACTCTCTTTTGACTGAAAATGACATCACATTTGGTCAGGCCTCAGGTCATTTTCATTCAACACAAAGTGGAAAAATGACCGCTATCGCCTCCTCGAGATGGCTAAAACTCATATTCCAAAAAACAAGCAAGACTTCTCTTTTAAGACCGGCCTAAGCTCGTAGAACATGGTAATGTTGTTAAAATTTAGGAGTTCAGAATCAGAATCAGAAAACCTTTATTCGTCCCACAATGGGGAAATTTGCAGTCAACAGCAGCAATTTGAAAGGGGATGGGGTGGTGGGGTGAAAGGATAGAAAGCTGTCTGTCTGAAAGGCACTTATAAATACAATGTATTTTTATCTCATCTCATTTTCCGTAGCGCTTATTCCACATTAGGGTCGTGGGGGTGCTGGAGCCTATCTCAGCTGTCTTCGGGCACGAGGCGGGGGACACCCCGAATTGGTTGCCAGCCAATCACAGGGCACACAAAGACATACAACAGTCACTCTCACACTCACACCTAGGGGCAATTTGGAGTGGTCAATCTGCCATCCATGCATGTTTTTTGGAGTGTGGGAGGAAACCGGAGGACCCGGAGAAAACCCACGTGGGTCCGGGGAGAACATGCAAACTCCACACAGGGAGGCCAGACCGGGACGCAAACCGGCGACCTCTGCACTGTGAAGCCGGTGTGCTATAACCACTCGACTACCGGGCCGCCTGTATTATTATTATGATTATTACGATTATTATTATTATTATTAAGTATACTAATCCAATAAGTATTGGATTGGATTAGCCTTTATCAGTCTCGCAGTGGATATATTTACATTTCACAGCAGTTAATGATGGGAAGAATAAAGGAAAGGAAGAAATACAACAACAAAATACAGGAGCTGCTTCAAAGGTAGCCACTCTCACGGTGCCATGTTGAAGTCAAACAACAAAGAAACGAAATTTTAGCAAACATTGTGGAATTTCACAAATTTGCTTCAGCGGGGTGAATAAGATTTGGCCGCCGGGCCATGACTTTAACACCTACGTCGCACAGGAATACAGATTGCATATTGGTGAATCTAGTTCTACAACAGTGAAAACATTGTGCTATGCTAAGTATATACACGAGTAAAATAAAAATGAAAATGTGATGTATTCAGTGGTGAAAACACAGGTTATTCTTTGTTTTGTGGTTTGGACACAGTGTTTGGATTAGAAACTAAAGTAGTGCTGACTACAAATCCCCTGAGTACCACATGTGGTTTTCTCTTTTATAGGCTTGTAATATGTGAGCAGCAGAAAATGAAAATACTCAACAGGAGGGAAACATTGATTTGCAGTGAACGCATCCGATGTGAATTTCAATTATAGGGACGATACCCAAGAACTTTCTTTGCCAGTGGTGTCACAAATACGGCGCTGGAGGACCCATGAAAATCAGGCAAGGAGGGAGAGCAGTATTCATAAAACAGTGATGAAACAAAATCCAAAACAAACAAAGTCCTGAAAGCAAAAATAACCCAAAGTAACAAACACAAATCCATGGCAAAAGCCTAAACATAAAACCTGAACAATGAAAACTACTAATAACATCATGACTATCGCGCGCGTGCGCGCTCACACACACACACACACACACACACACGCACACACACAGGTATTGTTGAGTGGCCGGATGAAGTCACTTTTTGGCGACATACTGCAATAGTTAAAGCACTGGTGGATCGACAGAGCTTGCAAGGCCTTATCTGCCTTACATATCTGATTCACACACTAATATGAATTATATTTTGCCCATGAATTCTTATTATGTAATTTTTATTGGTTTTCCCCTGTTGTGCTGCTTTCAGATGTGTTTTCGTATTTAAGCATTTAAACAATCACAATTCAGCCATCATTTGTTACCAAGGTCATAAATTTACCTGGACGCCTTCACAATCAGTTCTGCAGACCCTTGAGCAAAAACACGTGAGTTCTGCAGGCCCTATGTATAAAATAAGTGTCAATGAAACTGTTGCTTTAAGCAATCCGATTTCGATTTGGCAACCCATGGCCTCCTTGCAGGCGCTGGAAGCGTCAGAGTTTTTGCAAACTATGATTGGTTAGTCGCATGATTGGCTAGTGGCTTGCCAATCAAAGTATCACTAGAGCTGGTCATTAAGAGCATACTGGCCAGAGCTAGCACACTGTATCTGTCGCGAGCTGCATGAGCAAATATACATTTGTGGTGATTTAACACAACGGCTGAAGGGGAAAATAAATGGATTTGGGTGCAGCTATACTGTTAAAGCCATTTTCAAGACAGACGTTTCAAGAATAGATCTACATCATTAAGAAAGGTTGCACAGCTCCGAAACTAGCAAAAATAGCAAATAATATTGCAATTTTATGAGGATATCATGAATCCACAAATTCATAATAACAACCGAACAGTTTAATAACAGTATTTCTTCAAGTCACAAGTTATTTCCTGGCCAACGGCACCCTCTAGTGAATTGATTTAGATGGAACACTACTGAAGGCCTAGGAGTGACATGCATGGCCACAGAGTGAAAGAACGAAATGACACCCAGATAACTGTTTTGACAAACAGCCGTGCGGTAAACCGATAAAAAAAGACATTTAAAATCATTCCTAACAGCTCATGTGTTGAAGGCATCAGAAAAGACTAAGAGGAACATTTTTGCTGTGGTATTAGTTCGTTTTCAGTTCATAACTACATCATATCCATTCACTCTTTGCATTAGGCAAGGAAGAAATTGATCGCATGGGCAACGGCAATCTTTTATTCAGTCTTGAAGCCAATTATTTCTGTCAGTACTCTTAAAATAATGTATGTTTTTTATGATACAACATAGTGTCCCATATCTGCTTTCGCTTGTTATCTTCATAAAAAGCAATCCAAAGAAGAGCACTTCACCCCTTCCAATAAACGAAGATGAGTGCACAAGTGATTTTGCATTGAAGAACAAAAAAAGTCTCTTTGACAACAACATTCTAAGAAGTTTGATGGACAATTCGCTGCAGTTTAAGAGCAGTATAGACATTTTACCCTCTGATGTATTGCCGAAATTATAGTACATAGTAAAGATTTTATGATAGGATGTGACATGGGAATTGGGAACTCTTTATCCTGGATTTATACTGATGGTCTGAGTGAGCAATTATGATATAAACGCCCACAACGGTTTTTTTCCCCCTTTTCATTGACTTTCAAATGGCCAACATCAATATCATCGTGTTCACATTTAATGAACGTCTGAACGACCTGATGCTCAATGTCCAAAACGCAGGTCAATGACTGCATGTTAGTCGACATCAGCTTGCTACAACACAGACAAAATAAGAAATTATGTAAGTCTTAACCGATTCTGTTGAGTTGAACTGGGCTCATCATGGTTATCCTTTTTTAACGCATATTAAACCTGTAAAATGGTGCTACTTGTAAGGAAGCAATTGGAAAGGAATCCTTTTAGACAATGGAGTGTATGAATCGAGCTCAAAAGTACATGTGACGGTGTAATGACTTTTTTGTCAAAGTACATGGAGGACATGGATCATCCATCCAGCCATCCTTCCATTTTCCAGACTGCTTTGTCCTCATTAGGGTCCGGGGATGAGCCTATCCCAGCCGCCTTCGGACACCAGGCGGGGGACACCTTCAATTGGTTGCCAGCCAATCGCAGGGCATGATGGATAAGCCAGTAACTAAACTATTTAGTAATATATCGACTGGCAGAAGTGACAAACACCAAACAAACAACGGGGTTCCAAAAAACAAAAACAATGTTGAAGGAAATAAAGAGCAGTTAAATCAGGTGCTTTCGTTCTTGTCGCCTGGTGCGATCAATAATTGAATGGCAACATATGACATTGTCAGAAAAGCACTGTGTCAGGTTGAGGCAAAGCAGAGTGATTACTTTGATGCCCCTGAAGGGAAGAGCTCCCATTGAAGTTCGTCAGCGGCTTAGTTGAAAACTTCATGCTGGGAGCGCTACAAAGTGCTGCAACGTTTCGTCGGTTCAATGAAGGAAGAAGGCCTGTGGGGAAGAAGACACTTGAGATATTATTTTCCACTTTATCACATTTTTTTAAATGGAACATCTTTATCTGGATTGTATGTGATGGAAATATTTTACGGCGTAAAGGGTCGGATGGCATTTTAAATCAGATGACCTAAAGAGTGAATGCTTATTTCTTAATTCAATTCGAGTACTCATGTCACGGGGCACGGGATGTTGGTGGCCAAGCGCAAGCCTGACCTTTTTTGTCCGTTTACCAAGCGACTGAACAAATCGTAGCCTGGTGCATTATTTGCCTATTTTAGAATAAAAGCAATGAATGGAAAGCCTGGACAAGTGATGCATATGTGCTTTTGCTAGGTTTCATTCGTTAAAAATGCTAAAAGGCCACTTGAAAAACATGTTTGATGCTTTGTGAAACGCTTGTTTTCAATGTGAGTTTGGGCCAGGATAAAGGATAAAGGACAAGGCTACCACCAGAACACTCACTTAGTAAAGCGTCCTTGAGAGTTTTGAAAGGCGCTTATAAATTAAATTCATTATTTTTAGTAGTAACCCGTGCCTCATACAGACATGATTACGTCCTTCCACTACCTCAGTTCTTTCTCCTAAGTGAACATCTAAAAAAAACTGCAGCACTGGTCTTAATAGAAAATGTTCAAATAAAGCACTAATTTATCATTCAGATGCAGTACGACTAATATGAGATAAATTGTACACACTGATTGTGTTATACAATATTATAATGTTGTATATATGTTGCTGACTGATCATTATTTAATCAAGTTTCCCAAAAATAATGGTGTAACATTTTCTTTTTGTAATAATTGCCATGTAATCACACCTTACAAATGCATACCATTTTTGTTTCAGTTTTCACAATTTCAACTATGATTGTAGACTTCCCTATCCTCACTCTCTCTGATTCTGTTTAGGTCAAGATTGCAATACATCTTTCATCAGCCATCATTATTTATTTGAAAAAGACAAGCCTTTGAAGAGGAGTAGTTTTGTTTTTGTTTCTTTCCAAACACACCAAAAGAAATCCTCACCGTCATAGTTTCCTGACTGTGAACAGATATCAGCCTCATCCCACTCGTAGTTCTCATCAATTGAGGGCTTTCTGCCACAGATAGAGAGCATAGAATCTTTTCAAACTTACCATGCGATTATGCGCGACAGTTGAGCCCATACAGAATTCTTTTCAGATTATTAGGCTAACACAAAAAGCCTTGTATCAATCAATTACACCGTATAGGCCACATAAGCAAGCCAAATTTGAGCCCGCACCCCCCTCCCTCGTATCTTTTATTAAATCTTACCTTTGACGTTTTACCATATGGTGGCCATGTATATCCACTGTGCTAGACTGGCCACCCTCCTCTACCGTTTCAGGTGAGCTGGTGGTCTTCATGGACAAGCGCCCATTTCCAGGTTCCATGCTCCCTCGGCCACTGCTTGCAAAACTGCTGTAGCTGCTTCCACAATCAGGTACTTCCTCATCGACTTCTGCTTCCAAGTTTAGTGGACCTCGTTTTTTCTGTAGCTTGTTGTCATCAGGTACCAAGTTTCTGGAAAAATTCATTGTCGAGACCATTGCATTTTTTATGCCCTTTTGATATGTATCAGGCCATGTAAATTTACGAGGCAAGACAAAAGCATCTCTTAGCTTGTGGTCATCAATAACAATCCGTTTGTGTATTGGCCTTGGTGGATTGCTTGTAGGAAGATATATGGCAGGGGGTAAGTGGTACGAAATTTGACTGGCAGATGGAACATTTTCAGAATTTGGGGAGATTGAACTTTGGTTATCAGTGTGCATAGTGTATGCCTTTAAGGCAGATGAATCAGATTGTTTTTCTCTGAGTAAAGAGTCTATCCATGCATCAGGGGTCAGGAAATCTGTGTCGGTCTGTCTTTTTTGGCCCAGGCTGTGCCTTTGCTGCTTCGTGTCCCACGGTTTAGAACCATGGCTCATGGCTCTACGCAGCCTCGGCTCTGAAGATTTAGCTTGGACGTGGAAGCTAGTGCTCCTCCTCATTTCTTCACAGCGGCCTTTGCGAGGGCATCCTTCTTGTACTTGAGAGGCGATTCTGTGTTTCTCTTTTTCAGGCGTAATGTATGCTTCAAACGCTGGTTCATCCACACTCATCTCAATACCCACATTCTGCTGAGTGGGCTCTGGGGTCTCTTCCTCTGTATCACTGTAGCCTGGACTTGCATCAAGATTCACATTGGATGATTCACCATACATTTGGCAATCAAGAGATGCATTGTGTTGTCGCAGTGTCTCAGAGGAGGATATGTTTGTTTGCATTTCGGAGAACGTGGATGCAAATACATCATCATATCCCTGTGGTGTTTCTCGTACCGCTCTGTGCCTCATTGTTTGGGAGAGATGTGGGGGTGTTAATCTGTTATTGGAAGAATGGTCTGCTCCCTCACATTTGAAGGGGATCTTTGCGGTTGTCGATAGAGGAGGATGTTGCTGAACAGCATTTTGAAAAAAGGAATTCGGAGGAGTGGAAGGACTGGAACAGGTCCTCACTGTCATTATTGTGGGAAAATCATTAGAGTGGGCGGAAGTTGAAGAGCAAATACTTGGCGACAGACCAAAGCTTTCACTGTAGCTCTGTCTGTGCCTGAATGGCAATGTCTGGCTTCCATATCCCTGAACAAGTTCATTACCACCATTCTCTCCCTTCTCGGGGACCGATTTCGCTCTTATTATTTCTTCTTTAGAGCATCTGTACACTCTGTATTTCTGGAGCTCCTTTGCCAGCTCTTCCCTCTCGTGAGCCAATTTCAGGCAGTGACTGAGGTTTCCCCTCTCACGTTCGTGCTCCATTTGGAGAACCAGCGTGCTGGCTGTGGTTGAAAGCTGGCCTAAGCCTGATTGTATATGTGGGAGCACTGGAAATGTGGTGGATATTGCTCTTTTGAGATGACAAGTAGGGGGTAAACTACCATTGGAGTGCATATTCTTCAAGTCAAGTGAGCCGTCATAATTTCCCTTATGGTCTAAGGTACCTCGATCCAGATGCCGTGTAATGTCACAGGTTTGCCTTGACGTATTCAATCCAGATTGTTTGTATGGAGCAAGATCCACAGAAAGAACAAATGGTGGCTTTTGACTGTCTCGTTGTTCCGAGAATAATGGCACAGGCTTTTGGACTGTAAAAGGATGGTTACATTTTGTACTTTTCGTGTCTTGAACATTCAGCGTGTCATATGGTGGTATTACAAAGCGCCCATCTGGACTTCTGGTGATCAAATCAACAGAAGGAGAAACGGGACATGATTTAAGACACTGGAATTGGTTTAGACTTCTTCTGTGCTGAGAGAGGAGCTGCTGCTGCTTGTGATGTTGAGTCTCACTGATGAAGGAGGAACAATCTGTGTTTGAGGAGATGGAGGAGGAGGAGAAAGAGGGGGAGTATGTCATGGCAGAGGAAGTGATGGGATAGAGAGCACTGGCTGGAAGTAGGCTTTTCTTCAACACACTCTCTGCACTGCCGCAGTCTGGAATCTTTCTGTGAGTGAGAGTAAGGATGGGAGGTGAGAGGAGAAAATAGTTAGACGTGTTATATGTAGAGAAAATAATGGGGTGAGAGTAAATGAGTCAGAAAAAAAGACCAGCGTACATTTTAAAACAAATTCCTTGACACTGCGAATATAATTTCAGTAACAAAATCAGAAGGGACGGGAATGGGCAACGGGAGGCGAATTGAGGACTTACATTGACGGTGAGCACTTATAGATGGCAGGGGGAGGTTCTGGAAGAGGGATATCGGGGGGAGGGTTGAAAAATTGGATTTGACTTATTGAAGGGTCCAAACAGATTGACCAAAGAATGAACACAATTGACCCGAAAATTATAGAGATTGTTATCTATCATGAATTTTAGACACTACCAAGTAAGCAATCACGCTATTGCCTGTAACAAGAAATACAGCAAGGCATTCAGAATCCTGTATGGTACTGGAAAATATCCACTTACCATTCTGCTTCTTTTCTTTTTTGCGACTGATGAAGCAGGCGCACCCCAACAGCAACACCAGTGTCAAACACAAAAAACCCACTCCACCTAGAACGCCGGCCAGTAAGGGTTTCGGAGATTCGAGAAGTCTGGATGACATCTCCATTCCTGTCATGACATACTCATTTGTAAATGCAGATCAAAGCCAGCGAAAGATAGCAGTTTCCTAAAACTCGGATAGACAGTTGATAAATCAATGTTGATCTCCTTTCCGTTACAATGATTGTTGCTGATCCAAACGTGATCAGACAAATCAATTTCCTATGTATCAACGTCAATAACAAATTTAATTTGGATTCTACAATGGTGGACAAGACAAAAAAAGAGTGAATGTGGGAAGCTTTTGATGAATTGATGACCAAATGCTGTCATTCATTTACACCTTTCAAACTTGAACTCGCATTGCCCCCCCCCCCCGCCCCCCCCCCAGAAATAGAATTAATGAGAATGCATAGATCTCTCCCGTTTACGAATGAAACATTCATGTCACATTTCCAACAAGATATGGAACAAAATGTGGCAGACATAGCAACGACAATTCTCTGAAGAAGTTATCAGCGTTGCAATGTCTATTGTTCAAGATAGAAATGGGCAACATTCCCCGGAGCCCTGCCCCAATATCTAGGAAACGTAGCAACAGGACAGGGATTGAAATTGATCTTGACTGAGTGGATTAAAACACGAGGTGGGACAAGCATGTGAGGGGCAAGGTTGTTCCAACACCTACCCATGGTGGAGACATTGAGTGATGGACTGGGTTCGCTCAGCAGCTCACCGCGTCGAGTTAGCAGCCTCAGCTCATATATGCAATCCTGAGACCAACACACACACGCAGACGCACGCACACGTGCACACACACACACACACACACACACACACACACACACACACACACACACACACACACACACACACACACACACACACACACACACACACACACACACACGCACACACACGCACACACACGCACACACACACGCACACACACAGGATGAAACCTCACTTTGTCAACATAGCCGTGCTTGCAATGCTAATGAAATTGATTTGAATGTGACTAGAGCTGTGTCGAAGACAGCAATAGAAGGCGGCACAGAGGGGGGCAGTGCACAGAGATTGATAGAAGAAAATATTAATTGAAGGACTGATGCCTTCGAGCGTGGATAATTGAGAGTCTACATTAAGTAAAATTAGCAGCAGTATTATTTGTGTAGGTGGGTAAGGTAGGTAGCCTTCTGTAACTTAAAGGAGAATCTTTGTTTATATTTTAGGATCTGGAAACTGATAAAAAAAATGTCAAAATAAAAATGTATTGATTTCAGGACTACCTTAAGCAAGTGTTTTTAGACGTTTTTTAAATAAATTTGTACTACAAGTTACCTCAAAGTAAGCAGACTCACATTCTAAAGAAGGATGTTGACTATCATGCCAGTCAGAGATCGCCAATCGCAGCAGAAATGAGGTGGCAGGATCATACTTGTTTGTTTGAAAGAATGTTGAGGCTTTTTGATATGCATTTAACTTATTCACTGCCATTCCCGAATTTATTTGGGAATTAAAAAGATGACGTGGGGCGCCATTCCCGAATGTATTCGGTGCCGCTAATGCTCTGGTCAGACCACTGTCAATGTTTTTCCCTTCCACAAGGGGGATTCATTTTCCTTTTGTACAGCCACCCCCCCCCCCCCCCCCCACTTGCACCTCATATTATTCCAGACCGATATAACTTCGGAATTAACTCTTTTTTTCTGATGAAAGTCTAAGGTTTCTTGACTTGAATGTTTATGTATTCCTAAAACTCAATATTCTTTGGGTCCTGGAATTTGAGTGAAAATGACATAAACCCTGGCACGAGAGTGGACCCATTTTTGCACGTTTGGTAGTGTATGAGTTAATTGTCATTCATGTTCCATGATCAGTGCAGCTATCTTAGTCAAGAGATCAGAGAACCAAAGAATGGTGATGCACACTTCTTTTTTTTAGGAATGAATGATTAGTGATCAGGTTTCATTAATGGGGACCCTCCGCAGTTGTTTCCCAGCACCGACTAAATACACTAATTTGTTAATCAAACCAAACAGGGTACGCAAAACGATGGATGGGTATTTTTTTATTTTTTATCTTTACCTGGTGCAGACCTGGAATGAGTATCTCGCGGCTGTAGCCACTAATATCTTCTTTCAAATTGATCCACGCTCCTTGCTCGGAGCGAGACTGAAGAACAAATCCTGTGACGGCTAAAGCTTGGGCATGAGGGAGGGACCAGTGCAGAACAACACCTGCTGGGCCCAAATTGGCTGACAGCGAGGAAGGCGGCTGGAGCTGACTTGTGCTTGGTGAAGGATCTGATTTAAGAATGGTGACAAAAGACGACATGCTGTTAATTAGCCAGATGCATCAAAGTGGAAAATCCTAATCACCGTGCAAGAAATTGTTGTGTCGCTGTGAAATATGGAATGTTTAAGGGAAGTCAGGGCGAGAGAGTCAAAGATGACTAATCATGAGGTTCCTCAGACTAATTAATAAAGACTGTCGTCCAATATTGTGTTTTATATGCTAATTACAACATGTGGAGTAGAACAGCACATTGTCATACTGAGAACTGTTTGTAATATTTTCATTTCCCCATGAGCATATTAAAACATTTGATGCATATCTTGATGCTACAAACCAAAATAACTATAAAAACAATGCAGCATTGAAAACTTAATCCTGACAATTTATGGACTTGCTTTAAAGTCATTCTGTTTTAGTCAAGTGGGAAGCTTTTAAAGTTTTCTGTAAACACGGAATGGTTTCAAGAAAGGTGCATCAACATCATGATACTGTACCTATGCTTGTCTGTGACTGTAAAGTGTCCTTGAGAGCTTTGAAAGGTGCTTAAAATGTAATGTATTATTATTATTATTATTATTATTATTATTATTATTATTATTATTATTATTACTGTTGAATTGAGTATCAACTCTCCAAGTCAAGTTATTCATGCTATTATATTAATCATTAAAATGAACTCATTCACTGCCATTCCTGAATTTATTCGGGAATTGAAAAGCATGACGTGGACCCCCATTCCCAAATTTGTTCGGGTTTTGTTTTTCTTACAAGGGGGAGAGCGTTTCAACCTTCGGTCAGACCTCTGGCCATGTTTTCCCTTTCACGAGGGGGCAGCATTACCTTTTGTAAAGCCGCCCCCACTTTCAATGCAGATAACTCAAAGTAGTAAACTCGAAATAAACGTTTTTCTGATGAAAGAAGAGAGTCTAAGGTTTTTGAATGTTTATGTAGTCCCAAAACTCAAAATTCTGTAGGTCCTGCAATTTGAGTGAAAATGACAAAAGCCATGTCACTGGAATGGACACATTTTGCACATCGTCTGGCAGTGAATGAGTTAATCATGGCAGGGGGTGTGAGCAAGCACAAAGCACACAGTGAGATAATGATGGGGTTACGAGATTTCATTCATTCATTTATTCATTCATTCATTCCTTCATTCATTCATTCATTCATTCATTTTCAAGATGCTGTCAGTAAAATCAAACAACATGATGAAGATACTGACCTAAGGTTCGCGCTGTGGTAATTTCACTAAAAGGTCCAGCGCCAACTTTGTTGTGAGAGAGGAGGCTGAACTGATACTCAGTATCAGGAGACAGGCCTGTCACCAGCAAGGTGGTGCCGGAGATTGAGGGCACAGGCACAGAGAACCACTCTTGCTTCCCTTCATTATCACGTGGCGAAATCTTTTTAACCCTGCAGAAGGAATAAGAGTAAGAGGCGAGATGTAAAGACAAAAGTGGGGAGGAGGGAAATCCCAAAGTCTGCTTTTATGAAACATGACAGAAAAGTGGGTTTCATTAATCATTCATATTCATCAGCAGCTCAAATCTTGGTTTCAAAGCACAGATGTATTGCGACTAATGGACAGAGAGTGTGCCAGTCCAATTACAGTGATTGTTGTTAGCTCCAGCAGAGCAAAGGTCCTGCATAGCTATTTTATAACGTGCAAATTTGTTTGACACCTGAGGCAAAAAAAAAAAAAAAAAGATGCAAAAAAGGGAAAAGATTTACCTATCCTTAAATAAAAGCCCCTCTGAAAATTATTAATGGAAGTCTTAAAATATGGCTTGAATCTCCTGGCTTTAAGTGTCGTCTTCTTTCATTAGAGAGGCTAAAATATTCATTTATTAATGTGATGAATTTAATTGTAAGGGCCAGAAAAACGTTTTATAGCATCTAAAATACCCAAAACACGCAGTATGATATTTTCATTCAAATGCAAAACACCAATAAAAATGACTTCAAGTGTCCAAAATCTGCAAAAAAATGAGCTGCGAATTTGGCATTTTCAGAAAGTCCCGCCCCCAGTTCGTGACGTCACGCCAAGACGTCTTGCATTGCTGGAGAATAAAAACAATGGCTTCAGATTCGGATAATATGCTTTCGTGTTACACATCCAGTTATGAATATGATTCAAATAGTTCTGAAGAGGAAAGCATACATGTTTGCAAACGATTAAAGAATTTATTCTGTGTCATTTTGAGGCAAACGGGCGGGGGGGAATGTCTAACCCAAAAAGAGGCAAGAAAATGGCCACCGAGCTGTGAGGAATGAATCAGCCCGTTTCCACAGGTTGATAAATTTCTTCCATGGAGCTTGGACTCCCTCTGCTGGCGGCTTTTGGGTGTAACACACGGTTTTCCCAAAAAAACAGTACAGCAAAATACATTGACGTGATGGAAAGACACTACAATGCGTCTTTTTTACGGTCAGGAGGCGGTCCTTTTCTGACGTCACGTAAGGACTCGTCACCAACTCAAAAACAAGACTTCCTGAATGTTCAGCGCGATTCTTAAAACGTAAAATATAGCTATATGTGGTGGAATATTATTAAAATACGCCCAGTAGAAGTCATTTGAAGCCATTTTACAAATTATGGACACAACTTGTCCGGAGACGTCGGTTGTCCTTTAAGTGAGGAAACCAAAAAGCTTCTACAAGTACATAGTCATCATTCTTGGACTTCTCAGACATTTGCATGATGGTTATGGTTGAACTCCGTTTTAATGCCTGCAACATAGCAATATTTTAGGCAGGCCTTTCTTTGAGGCACGAGTTCAGTTCAAGAAAATTGTATATTCTTTGATTCTAATTCAGCTATACATTATTTTTTTATATACAGCATAATGTATTTGGTTGCGTAGGCACACTGGGGTGATCGCCCGAAACCCTTTGAGCTAACGTGAAACAAATTAAATTGATCAATATTTTTTATCACAGATTTGTAAAAGACTGCAAACCAAACAGATCAATTTCTTTCAGAGATGAATTTCTCTGCCACTATATATGCTCTGATTCATCCAATCATACATACATCATAAACAGTCACATTGTCTCATCAGCCCCCTCTTACTGTTGCCAAATTATCACCACTAAATAAAGCTGTGCTTTGCAATTTTTTGTATAGATGCCATGACATGATAATAGATGAATGAATTCCTCATGCTAAAGATCAATAGAGTGATACAAGGACCGTTGGTGACTGCCATGGTTACAGCCCGAGAACATAAAAAATGTAGGCTTTCCACCTACCATACAGAAAATGTCTGTGCTGAACCTCCGTCAAAGCCTGCCAACCAGGAAACATTGGCCTGCCTCTTCCCCGGAGTGACGGACAGTGATGTCGCTACATGGGGGCTCGTGCCTGCAATGGCAAGAACAGAGAATTGATGTCAATTGAACAGAAAAATAGCCCGTCTTAGACTGACCACCTATAGCATCTGGTGGCAAAGTGGAGGAAAAGGAGGGAAATGTTTGAGCAGGTCTTTCATGTGGATGTGTCCTCACAAAAACAAGTCATTATAGGTAACAAAGTAGAAACTATATGGCGAAGCGGGGGTGGTAAATGTCACTAAGTCTTACAAAAACCTGGAATGGTCTTTAAAATTGACATCATGCATACCAGCTCAGTTCAGCAACTACAAATAAATGTGTCAATTTGTCTTGCTTTTTCTTTGTGTTTTGTGGGGTTTTAAGAGTGGCCTCAATAATAGTGTGAAGTAAAGAAGGATGTGAGAACAATAAGAAGTTAGCAATAAAATTATTGCATTAGTTGTTTTGTTTCTTACACAACAGTAAGAGGTACAGTGATACCTCAGTTTACAAACGCTTTAGCTAAAGAACATTAAATTTGCGAGAACATAATCTTGGCATACAAATTTTTTGGCATACAAATTTTTCGGGAAACACACGGAGTGCCACAATGGCTGCCGGACTACTTTTCCACACACCCTTTCTCTGAGTGCATATATGGTTTGTTATCAAGGATACATTTGCTATTATGGGACCGAAAAAGACCCCACCGCAGGCTAGTCTTCAGCCGAAGAGATCACAAAATACAATTACGGTCGAGCAGAAGAAGGAAATAATCGAGAAACACGAACAAAGTGTGCGTTTGTGTTACTTGGCATCCCAGTAGCAGTATGCTAAGTCGTGTGCTACGTGTGGCTAAGGGTGTTTCTGTGTTGTCTAAGCAATGGTCTCAGGCAATAGAAGAGGTTGAAAAACTTGTGTTCATTTGGATTAACGAAAAGCAGCGAGGAGTGGACAGTGTGTGAGGGTATTATCGCAGAGGATATCATCAAGAGGCAATCACAACAATGACCATAACAAAGGTAAATAAAATGACTTTATTATACAGTACAGTTTATTTCTTTAATTACAATACAATAGCACATGTATTACACATAAAATAAGGTATATTTTGTGTAGTTTTAAGTCTTATTTAGTAGAAAATTATGTTTTATGGGCACCTGGACACAGATTATTCTCATTTGAATGGTTTCCTATGGGAAATTAATGTTTGGAAGACACTCTTTTCGCGTTACACACACTTTATGGGAACCAATTCAGTTCATAAACTGAGGTATCACTGTACTTGTAAACATTGCCTGTGCTCTGTGTAGCAGTTTTCATAATATCAATGTGACCCGGAAACAAATCAGAGATATGTCCCCGAAGCAATTGTATTACTGCTTCAACGGTGTGTGTTTTTAGGCTGGAAAAGAAGAGGCCAAAAGTTGGTTTCAAAAATTGGAATGTAAAGACCAAAGTTATTGACACTAGTTTTTCTGCATTATTAAGTTGACTTAGCACACACTGCCACATTCCGCTTCCAGCCACTGTTGCACATTTTCGTCAGCCACTTCACCAATAAACTGAATTATTGAGGTTGTAGTCTGCAGTGATGCTGAACCGAAATTCCATTATGTTGGAGGTATCATTTATCATGAACACGATAAGAAACAGGGTTTTGTCTTTTTTTTGTAAACACCTTCAATTTGCACTCACCCAAGACAACGATTTGAGTGAAGGCTTTTACGAGGGCCACGCGGTTGGAAAGACTGCATTCCCACATGCCATGGTGGTCCTTTGCGAGCGGCCGTAGCAACAGCGAACCATTGGATGTGACAGAATAAGATCTGCGACGAGCCAGGTTAACCTTAAAAAAAATAAAAGAAAAAAAAGAGGGATTGAACAATGCAATACATCTCTTGATAACCCATAAGTGTTGTATGTCATTGTGTAAATGAGAGCATTCACTCAAGACAAAGAGTGGCCTCATAGAACCAGTATGAATGCATTTGTAAACATAAACAGGATTGGTTGGCAGCCTTCCTTCAAGATTCTAAAGACTTATTTCTGTCATTCAATTTCCAAAACTGGTTTTCCTTTATACTCAAGTATTATCCGGTAACTTGGTTTGTTCGTATGCAGGCTCAAAAATTGAATTATCTTTTGCATTGTCATTTGATAGTATGGGATTTCCCAATTCTCGCGACCTGCCTCAGGACAAAGTGGTTCAGGTAATGGATGGATTTCTTCAGTTCAGACGTGTCCGTTTTTTTTGTTTTGTTTTTTTTTTTTTAATGAGAAGCTATTTCACTTTGCTAAGAGTTTCGGCTGTCAACACGCAAGCCTCCAGATATGAAAAGGGGGCGTCGACAATGTACATGCCTATGGCAGCACCATATGACCCACGCATGCCTATGGGTGGGTCATGTCGTTCGTGTATTTCATTTTTTTTTTTTTATTGAAAAAAAACACAACGAATTTTATACATTGACAACACAGGGTTTGGTACTGGAAAAAATACAGCTTGTAAAATGGGGTTGAGAAATGAGCAAGTTATAATTTTAAATGACTTAACGTATTTTTCTGGTGTATTAGGCGCACCGGAATATAAGACGCACCCCAAAAGAATGCTGAATTCTCAAACGTTTACCATATGTAAGGCGCACCAGACTACAAGGCGCAACTTTAATGAATGAAAAAGATTTTACAAATCTCTTCTTCTTTTCCTTTTGGCTTTTCCCTTCAGGGGTCGCCACAGTGAATCAATGTCCTCCATCTATCCCGCTTTTGTGCATCCTCTTCTCTCACACCAGCTACCTTCATGTCCTCTTTGACCACATCCATAAACCCCCTCTTCGGCGTTCCTCTCGGTCTCCTGCCTGGCAGTTCAAGGCTCAGCATCCTTCTCCGATATAGTCACTCTCTCTCCTCTGGACATGTCCAAACCATCTCAGTCTGGCCTCTCTGACTTTCACTCCAAAGCCTCTAATATGAGTTGTCCCTCTAATGTACTCATTCCTGATCCTATCCAACCTGCTCACCAAAGAAAACCATCAGCTCTGCTACCTCCAGCTCTGCTGTCTTTTCGTCAGTGGCACTGTCTCCAGTCCAAACATCATGGCTGGTCTCACCACTGTTTTATACACTTTTCCTTTCATCCTAGCTGAAACCCCTCTATCACACATCACACCTGATATTTTTCTCCAGCCGCTCCAGCCTGCCTGGAAACGCTTATTCACTTCTTTTCCACACTCTCCATTACTCTGGACAGTTGACCCCAAGTACTTAAAATCCTCCATATAATATCTAAACATTTAAACGTTTTCCAAATATAAGCCACACCACATCATAAGGCGCTACAGTAGAGGCTGGGGTTACGCACTACGTCTTCTAGGGGGGGGGGGGGGGGGGGTGATGGCTGTATGACAGTAAATGCAAAACCTGTTGAGGGCTCACTATTATTTCACATATAATGGGCACCTGTGTATAAGGCGCAGGGTCATCTTTTGAAAAAAAAAAAGGCTTTTGGGTGTACCTTATACACCTGAAAATATGGTAATTTCTGTATGACCGTTAATGGGGATGTTGACATCCCTGACGTAGCCACAACTTGGACATGGCGTGAGTCAGCTGATACAGCATGCGAGATATCTACTTTCCAGTTCAAGTTCAAATCAACTTTCCCTTCAGATGTGATCAATGTGCAACATAAAGCACAGATTCCATTCATTTCCCCTCAATCTCAGGAGAGAGAGGAGCTGCTGTGGGTGCCCACGTCGTCATCAACAGAACAGTTAACATAAAATGACAAAATAATACAACGGACCAAAGGACAAAAGCTGTGATGCAATCTTGAACTTGAACTATTTATGAAAAATCTGTTCACAAAGCTCATGTCAGGGTAAACCAAAGAGAGCGTGTCATAGGTGTGAGTACACGTGGGAACGCATGAATTGCGAATGGCTCATGAAATCACATGTGGATGTTTCGATTGCATTATTCACACCTTAACATTTTTTTTTCCTATTCAAGACAAATGATGGAAATTCTGCCAATTCTTGAAAGAAACCAACAATCTTAAGTTATGGTGTGCAGCAAAACAGATTCAACACAGGGTGATGAGGTTCTACCTGACTGCTATCTTTCAAAGTCATATTCCTCACACACCACAAATATATTACGATCACTCTGGCTATTAAACAACTCCCAAAAGAATGTGTTAATTAGTGCAAGGCTGAGAGAAGTAGAACGTCGAGTTGCTTGTCATGTGCTGAGTCCTATTACGGCAAATCAACTTTTTTATTCTTTGTATCCAAATATTTGTGTCTCGGAGTGTCTGGCCACCCATCAAGTGTGAAATTACAAAACCATGTTAATATCTTGTCATCTGCCTGTTTTTGTGAGCAAGAGTATTCTGCCCCATGGTTTCACACCATTGTAATTTACATGATGGCTGTCTCCATACCACCTTTCTGTTTTGGCAGCTTATTGTCAGAGACCTTTTATTAAGACACCCGGGAAATGGTTTGAATCATGCCGACAAAATAAACTGCATCTACTACCTCTTCAGCTTCAATTTACCTTGGTCCAACGGACTTTAACTGTGGAGTCATCATTGCCTTGACATGGGATGAGTAAGGTTCGACCAACCTTCTGTTTGTAATGCTTCCCTGGAGTGATGCTGAATGATGGGGGGTCCTGTGAATTGCCCAAACAATACATCAGAATCATGGCACTGGCACCATATGAAGGCAGGATTAATGCCGCCTTAGACAAAATTATCTTAATCACAGAAGAATTAGCCACACAATTAACTCTCTGACATGGTACACCGAGGTTGGTACGGTGATGGACTGGTTAGAACGTCCGCCTCAGAGAGGTCCAGGATTTGATTCCGACCATGTGAGTTGCATGTTCTCTTTTCACCCCGCGACACTTGTGAGGATAAAGCGGATCAGGAAATGGATGAATAGATGCAACTATTGTGATTTACAGCTGGTCATCAAAATGCCGTTTTTGAGTCAGTGTGACAATTGCCTTTTCGGCCAATTACCTGTACTAGAACATGTTTGGTACAATTCTTTGGTACTTGGTCGGTACTCATCAGTACTCATAAGTACATTAATTCTCCATGATTGTATCCCATATTTTAAAATCACATGTACAGTACTCAACATTAATCACCTTTGGATGATAATTTGGAGTTATTGTCTTTGCCACAACAACACCAAAAAATGAGGGAAAAATTATATTTTCAGTTAAACCATACGGCACAATGATCATGCGCATGCTGTCTGGTGGACATAGTCAACCGTGATATAAAATCACAATTCATCATCTGTGAAAGAGCTGCTCAAAAGTTCAATGTTAAATACCATACATGGAAAACCACTTGTGTGCACACATACCTGCAGAATGACCTGGGTTGGTCCTGATTGTCCCATGCTGCCATAGCTGTTGAAAGGGATGCAGGTATACACTCCCACCGCATCATCATTGACTGTGGCCATCAGCAAATTTCCTTCGGGTGTCACAGTCCACCCTGGATACTGTGTAAAAAAAAAACAGCACGTTGAAAAGAACCACCAGGTATCATTCTCTTACTTTGCCAATATTTTCAGTCCCGTCACTGCAATGTTTGTACAGGTACTTGGCAAGTGTCATATTTTCGCACTATAAGGTTCTTTGGAATATAAGATCTACCTTCAATTCGTCTCCGGACAAGTTGTGTACATATTTGTAAAATGGCTTCAAATGACTTCTACTGAGCGTATTTTACAAATTCCACCGCATATAGCTATATTTTACATTTTGAGACTCGCACTGAATATTCAGGAAGTCTTGTTTTTGAGTTGGTGACGAGTCCGTAGGTGACGTCACTAAAGGACCGCCCCTGACCGTAAAAAAGACGCATTGTAGCGGTCCTTCCATCACGTCAATGTATTTTGCTGTACTTGTTTGGTCTGGGGACCTCGTGTTGCACCCAAAAGCCGCCAGTAGGCCAGAAGAGGGCGTCCAAGCGCCATACAAGGAATTTATCAGCCTGTGGAAACGGATGTGGCCACGGGAGGTCGCCATTTTGTGCCCCTTTTTTGGGTGAGAGATTTCCCCCCAATGTTGCCTCAAAATGGCACAAATAAATTATTTAATCGATTGCAAACGTGTATGCTTTCCTCTTTAGAACTATTTGAATCATATTCATCACTGGATGTGTAACAAGTAAGCATATTCTCCGAATCTTAAGCAATGCAAGACATGTTGGCGTGACGTCACGAACTGGGGGCGGGACTTTTTGAAAATGCCCAATTCGCGGCTCATTTTTTTGCCAATTTTGGACACTCTAAGTCATTTTTATTGGTGTTTTGCATTTGAATAAACATATCATACTGAGTGTTTTGGGTATTTTAGATGCTACAAAATGTTTTTCTGATGTCAGTTAAAAAAACAAAAAAGTGACGTCGGTTGTCCTTTAAGTTTTTCGTGTCTGTGTTGCATTATGCACCCACTAGATGGAGGTACACAAAAGAGAAAACAATACAATACAATACAGCACTGTTGCAGCCTATTATTTTTCACTGAAAAAGTAAGAATTAATATAAAGATAAAACATTCTAGAAGTAGGCCAGGGTAAAAGATCATCTATGTTGCATAGTCATGTCGTCATCAAAATTAAAGTGTGGAGACACTTTGCAAAATCAGACACAAATAGCAATGTATGTAATCTTCATTCGTAGAATGTAATGAAATACCTTAACATTAGCGTTGTAATTATTATTTGTTAATATCGTAATTTAAAATAGTTCATTGGTTTGATAGGATTTTTTTTTTCTTTGTGGCTTTGCACTAGAGCTGAATGTCTGACGAGCTAATTCTTAAATAACCTTTAGAAAAAGCACTTATATATGCTACTGGAAGGCCTTCAATTGTCCTTCTCCAACTCTTGTGAAGTTTTGTTTGACGTTACTATGCTATTACTGTAGAACCCTCCGAATGCGTCTTTGCCAGGTGTGTGGCTGTGATTGCGAACAATTTTGAAGGTGGTGTTAGAAGTGAGATAATTAGTGGCTCCACATGACTTCGTTACACACTGCAGGAAATATATCACATTTCATGTGGCATGTCTTGTCCATTGACATGACTTTCTGTCCAAAATAGTCGCCTAATGTACGCTGTGCATGCAAGAGCGGTCTCAAAGCAAACGCGAACAGATGAGGAAGCTGACCTACAAATAGTGATGAGAAAATGAGCAGGGAGGTCCCAAAGGTGCTAAATTGCTGGACGGTTTGACTTGCGCGTTATTTGTCAAACTTGAGCTTCATGGCTGTGGTCGATTTTGCAACTGTCAATAGCGCATTAGAATTGCAAGGTGCAAATCAGCAACCAAAGTGGAGCCAGCTTCGCACGGACAAAATGAAAAAGGGTGTGACGAACTTTGCCACTGGCATTTCTGGTGATTCTAACAATTGGTGATGGTATATTCCAGAGCAGCGGGTGTGCTGTCCTAATTGTTAAACATACAGCAGGGTCTGATACATCAATTTGCTACATCGTCAGGGTGAATGAACCCCCTCACCCCCCCCCCCCCCAAAAAACGTTTGAAGCAGTTGTTGCTCTCCCCAAAAACGATTGGAGTGAGATATTTCTTTTCTGTAATTCCGTCATGTTTTCACATTCCTCTAACACTTCTAATTCCAGCACTGTAAAGGGGTGAGGGGCGAGTTCCATCTGTCAAGTTTTTCATCTATGCAGATCTTGCTATGATTTACTCTTGTTTTGAGCTTCTGGGACATCCAGGCCAATCAGACATTTTCAGTGCATATTAAAGGCAATATCATAATATTATTTCAAAATGAGTGGCATTGCTTTTAGGCACAGTCTAGGATTACATTTGATCCATTGAAATGACATATGGGAATAATGGGAGTATCCTGAGCAGTGTGATGTTGCTGTCCAAGTTCTAGTGACCAACACAGTGTCTACTGACATCATGTCGCCATCCTGTGATGAGGATGGTGACAATCATGAGAAGGATGTGCCAGTCAGATGTGGCTATTTATGGGTCTTCCACATGCTACTGAAGCTCTAGACAGTTAACTCATTCACTGCCATTCCGTAATTTTTGGGGGAATTGATAACATGAAGCGCCATTCCAGAATTTGTTTGGGTTTTGGTTTGTCTTGGGGGGGGTGCCGATAAAGCACTGGTCAGACCTCTGGCAATGTTTTTCCCTCCCACTAGGGGACTTGGACCTCATATTACTCCAGACCCATATAACTTGGGAATTAACTATTTTTCTGATAAAAGAAGAGAGTCTCAGCCCTGGCACTGGAGTGGACACATTTTTGCGCATGTCTGGCATTGAATGAGTTAAACTGTACAAAAGCCCCATGTTTTATCAAAGGATGAGAAATCTTGTTGAAACAGAGCTGTCATGAATAGATGTTTTCTTTCTTACCAAGGACAGGTTAAGTGGCTTTTCATCTTTAGTCCAATCCACACGGAGGAGAGGAGGCTCAGATATTAAGGAGCAGTTAACCATGCCATCCATGCCTGTCGGAAGATAGGTTTCCCGAGGCATTGGAAGCGCCTGGGCTGGATCTGAGAGAAGGAAAGCATTGAAATGGCATTCATGATTGTATAATTTTTTTTTACTAACCACAGCAGACCATTTCATCCACAGAGGAAGTCACACATGCAGGTGAGACTGCACTGTGACCCGTGAACACATTGTTTCGTCACAGTACAATTTACAAGTGCTCGAGTAATTTCCCACAAGGGGTTTTAACAGGTCTCACAGAAAATAAGATTTATTCAGTCTAACTGCAATTCAAAACGGAATAACTATGTGATTAAATATACATGTGTTTTTGTAAGCCTTAACAAGACACGTTACAAGAAAAGAAACAAGAATAGAATAAAAGGAGGGGTAATTCACGAGCTGCATGATGGAATGAGACGCTAGTGTTTAAAGCAAAGCAAAGCAATAATACACATCTGCATATGTAACTTTAAAAAATATAATAACTATATATATATATATATATATATATATAGTAGAATTATATTTATCTCTGGAAAATGGATTTACGCATGACTGTGAGAATGGCAGAGGCAGTGGGTGGTGTCAGCAGGCCATTAGTGGGTGCACAGGTGTAGTTCCCAAAATCCTCTGGGGTGAGACTTGAGATGAGGAGAGTTCCATCAACCATGATTTTCACGCGTGACTTCAGCGACCTTCAAAGACAAACACACTTTAGAATGGAAAGGGAAGAAAAAGCTGGAGCGAAATCGCAATTACAAACAAGGAAGCTTATGTGTGCTCGCCATGGCTATTGACACTGCAGGAGGTTTGGTGTTGTTTCTTTTTCTGATTGACAAGGTCGTTGTTATACGAAGCTGATTGCAGTTTCAACGCTTTCTCCTAGTTGTTCCTGTGTAAGTTCCATTCATATTAAATTGGACTCATCGCATTTGAGATTTAATATGCATTAACCGTCTTGATACAGATGTGAACTCCTGACTGAACGCTGCTGTTAGTGCAACCTTTTTTCCAAAAAATGACTAATATAAAGCAGTTACTCCCAGCTATAAACACAGAGATTTACCGCCAACTCAATGGCTGTAAGCAGCTTTCTAGCCTCATTTCACAAAAAATAAATGTATGACTCAGTCACGGTGCTCCCATCAAAACGGTATCTAGCTGGAGACATCTGTTTCCACATACATAATCTCTGGTAAACTCTCTGTGTACAAACCGCTGCAGAACAGCAATGCTCCCATGTCATAACAGAAGAGTGGAACATTTACGTGTATGTCTGATGTGACATACAGTAAAGTCTCGTTATATCGATATTCAAGGGAGTCCGAAAAAATATCGATATAACCGGGACTATCCATATATCCGACCCTGTTTGCATGTAATTTTCTCCGTGCGTGCATAGAAATAGTATCGATATAACCGGGACTATCGATATATCCGATATCGATATAACGAGACTTTACTGTATTTTCAAAAGATTGCAAGTGCACGGATCATTAAATGAGTGAATATTAATGATTAAAGAACACACTATAGCAAGATTTAGCAACTCATTCCAGTTTTTCCCAGATCATATCACTGTTGTCAGATGGAGAAAATCAATACAATACAGTACTTCAACCTATGAAGTTGACATATTTGCTAATAACATACATGGACCCCTTCTATTTGCAAAAACGCTTGATTAGATTAGATTAGATTAGATTAGATTAAGCCTTTGTCTCACGGTGGAGAAATGTACATTTCACAGCAACAAAGTCCAGGGTCGTGGGGGGTGCTGGAGCCTATCTTCAGGCATTCGGCGGGGGACACCTTGATTTGGTTGCCAGTCAATCGCATGGCACACAGAGACAACCACCAACCACTCACGCCTCGGAACCATTTAGAGTGTTTTTGGCCTGCCATGTGTGTTTTTTGGAATATGGGAAGAAAGCGAAGGACCCGGAGAAAACCCACGCGGGCCCGCGGAGAACATGCAAACTCCACAAAGGGAGGCCGGTGCTGGAAATGAACCTCTGCACTGTGAAGTTAGCGTGCTGATCACTCGACTACCAGGCTGCCCCAATTAATATTTATTTCAATTAATTTCCATGGGTTTAATGCTAAAAGGCAATGCAAATGTATTCAATGGGTGTCACAAGAAACCACTGAATAATAGTATAATCAACGTGAGTACCATTCCACAGTACCAAATATATTAAAAAATGTTTTTGCATTCATTTTTAACCCATCACAAATAATGCATTTTGTGTGGGCGCATGGAGGGCTATGTACAATTTCCTCTCCACAAGTGCCGCTTTTCTATCAAATCACTACTGCAAAAACTGCTTTCCCTGCTTTCACTTCACCGCTTTATCAAAAGTGGTGGGTGGATGGGGGGCTGGGAATCATGCAGAAAACCAAAGGTCTTTATTTTCGGACACTTGTATAGGCAAAAACGGCCCTCCATGTAACTTTGTCCTCTGTGATTTTAAGCAAATTTAATTTGAGGTTTTTGATGTGACATGAGCCAAAAACATTTTGGCTGTATTTTGTGTTGTCAGAGACTATTTGGTGTGAGTGCCTACTTGTCGCAGTGATTGCGAGTCTATGCACTTATCCACAACAAATTGACACACACAATGAAACACGAGTGTCGGTTGATCTATGTATGCACATGTTGACGCGCACAAACACACAGCAGAAAGACAAAACCAAATACAAATTACAGTATACACCTCAGTCTTCTGACATTTTTTATTTTGTTTAAAATATCTTGTTTTTATCTCTTCACCCCCCCCCCCCCCCACCCGCTGCTGTGGACTGCAAATTTCCCCATTGTGGGACGATTAAAGGCTTCCTGATTCTGAAAAGCAGCTCCTGTATTTTGTTTTTCTACTTTCATTCCTTTCATAACTTTGCTGCTGTGAAATGTAAATTTCTCCACTGAGAGACTAATAAAGGCCAATCAAATCCAAATCCAATGCTTCCGAACTAGATGTATGACAAAAATGGCATTTGAAACAGATGGACAAATGATGTGTGAATGTCACACACCAAACAGATAATCCTTATTTTAGAATATTTTGGCAAATGTGCATTGACTACCCATTCAAGTAAGTAGCTCTGAGCAGCAAAGAAAGTGGTATAATAAGTGAGTATATATCCATCCATCCATCCATCCATCCATCCATCCATCCATCCATCCATCCATCCATCCATCCATCCATCCATCAAGTGTTTGTTTACTTTTTTGTTTATTTATTTTTTTATTTATGTATGTATGTATTGATTTATTTATTTTTATATGACATGATAATGGTGGTATTAAGGGGTGGATGAGGGCAACCAAGTCCCCATTATAAAGGTAATGTACCGCCAGCCATTGGTCCAGTTGCAGTCATCACTGAGAAAAAAATAACATAGTCTTTGAGATGTTCCACCTTCGACATACACAGGAGGATTAAAGTATCCTCTCATCTCTTCTCTTGATTACAGCAAAGTGCTTCGTAGTCCCGACAAGACAATTTAGTTTGTAGTTACACCATCAATTGGCTGTGGGTATTTTTGCACATCCCAATTTATCAAAGCACTTGAAATGTGCTTCAATTTATGGACTTCAGTCCCTTATTGTTTTACTTATTTAATACATCCAAAGCATTAACAACTTGATCTGTTGGAGAAATTTGCTCACACACGCACACCCACCAACACTTGAACGGTGAGGAATATATGATCCAGTGGCCAGTGGTTCCCCAGAGACACTAGCAACTCGGCATTCTCACTTGTCACAATTCTGTTGTTGTAATTTAAGGCAGGGGCACATTTGAGGCTAGTGACTTGACCCACACAAGACTGTCTACGCTGCTAATGTGGTCAGTGCTACACAGCAATGGGTTCATCCATGCATTGCACAGAATTAGTCAAACACTATTTTGGTGAAACCGGCAATGTGTATTTGAGTGATAGCACTCACTTAGCTTTATCACTCACTACTGAAAGAAATAGTAGAGACAAATCGATTTCTTCTCACAATAACTGAATGTGTGGCCTATTTTTACAGTCTCACTGCCGACAACCAGCACGCAGCATGAAGAAGAGGAGACAGTGTTGAGGAAGTTTGCAGAGATTGAATGGGGCAGGAGCAGCCTTCAAATGATTTTTTTCACTAACCAATCCTAAAAGCACGTGTGCCAAATCATGCATGGTGAGGAAATTCATATGGCTGACGGATTAAAGATGAGCCATTGCATCCTCAAAGTGGCTCATGGGAGCGGCGGGGTCATCCACTACAGCTGATATTCTCCCACATTTGGCAGGTTGGTGGGTGGTGTTTGCAAGCCTTGCATGATCGTGTTTCCCAAAGGGTCTTATTTTATTCTGCAACATTACGGTGAAGCATTTATATTTCGGGTAGTTAGCTGCAACTAGCAAACATTTTAATATTCAATAAATCACTTTTTATTTGATGTATAGATGAATCTGAAGAAAAAAAATCTTATTTAAATTTCCCTCGTTTTGGTTTAAAAAAAACAGCATTATTTCAAATGGACAGTGCACAAATAAGCATCTGAGATTTCAGTAATTGGGTTTGGTATGTATTGTGAAAAAAATTTGGAAAAATATTTCCAATGTTTCACTCTCACGCTCCGCTTTCATGGATGATGACAGAAATCGGGCAACATTTACTGTTGAGAAGCTGAAACTGTGTGAATTCGGATTATTTTCAAAAGAGAGGTATGCTGAAAATGTATTGATGACGACAAATAAATTAAAACGTGTGTTTGATATATTGCAAAGACGTGTTTTTAACCCTTTCATGGACACTGTTACCAGACAGATGATGAGCTGTTCATTGTAGTAACCACTGCCTTCGAAAGTGTTGATAATGATACAGATTACACGACGAAGAACATAGAGTAAAAAGTGAACCCTCATACTCAATAATGAAAAATTTTAGAACTTACTCAAGGTGGTAGACATTTTCTCCTCCTTTCAGCCACACGTACGTCATATTTGAGGGGTAAGCCAGGGCCTGACAGTGAAGAAGTGCATCCTGGGACACATTGATGGAGGTGCTTTTGGGAGGTACAATGATGACGGGGGGACCTGGATTAAGGCAAAGGCCACACATACTGTTCATTAAATCCATTTGAGACATTTGTTGCAGGTGTAATGAAGTTCTTTTTCTAACTGAGTCAAGCATTCCATCCATTTGTGGCTATGCTTTTACTTTATTATGCTGATGATTTTCACTTCTTGTCGGTCAAAGAAATATTAAGAAGCAAAACATAGCGTTGAAAATTACTAAAGAACGCTCAGCAATGCTGCTGCAGAAGAGAAGCACAACCATCCCCCACATACTAAAATATAGCAGCTGCTAAAAATAGAGGAAGCTGTGCCATGGCAAAGTTTAAACCAAAACAAGGGAATGCAACAACTAAGAGATCGAAGTTGCATGCTAATATACAAGACTAATCATAATAGTCATAAATAATTTTGTTGGAATGAAATGAATAAATAACCATGCAGCAAGTCCCATGTATGTCCACACAGGAGTGTGTCAATATATCAGAAAATGCCATTTTAGTAGTTCCATCCATCCATCCATTTTCCGTACCGCTTATTCCTCATTAGGGTCGCGGGGGATGCTGGAGCCTATCTCAGCTGTTTTCGGGCACGAGGCGGGGGACACCCTGAATTGGTTGCCAGCCAATCGCAGGGCACACAAAGACATACAACAGTCACTCTCACACTTACAACTATAGACAATTTGGAGTGGTCAATCCGCCATGCATGTTTTTGGAGTGTGGGAGGAAACCGGAGGACCCGGAGAAAGCCCACGCGGGTCCGGGGAGAACATGCAAGCTCCCCCGGACCGGGACGTGAACTGGCGACCTCAGTTCCGTAGTATAATTCATTCATTTGCATTTTTGATTTCAATTCATTTTCGTATCCGAGTCATCTTAACAAGTGCTAAAGCCTATCCCAGCTGTTTACGGGCAGTAGGTAGGGGACACTCTGAACGTGTTGCCAACCAATCACCAAGTACACAGAGACGAACAACCAACCGTGTTCACACTTATACAGAGTGACAATTTAATGTTCAATCATGTTTTTGGAACATGGGAGTAAACCGGAGAAAAACCACAACATCCAACATCCAAACTCTACACAAGGAATGATTAAACCCACGAGATGTGCATTGTGAGGTCGAAGTGTTAACCAGTTGGGCTGCACTTCAGGAGTTTCTTCAATGTAAATATTACATGTGAGTCAAAACAGGAAAATACAAAATTGTAAATAATAATAATAATAATTGTAAATGTATATAATAATAATATTTAAATTTGTCATATTGTGTATCTTTTATCTCTATGATGAATTCGAACAGTTCATTAGCTGGAAGCTTTCATCATTAATAGCCTCCAGCTAATGAATTAACAAAAATAAAATAAAACATTTAATTGGTTACTATATTATTAAAATAGTATTTATAATAATCATCATGCATTTTATTTATAAGCGCCTTTCACAACATTCAAGATGTATACAGCTGTATATTTTTAGATGCACCCATAATCCTTATGCAAAACACTAGCAATGCATTGACTGGAAAAAATGTCTTGTGTCTTATGTAATGCTGATGCCAGAGCTCTAAACTGTGTGGTTTTGCAAAGCCTCCCTC
The DNA here is from genome assembly GCF_051943395.1 of Hippocampus bargibanti. Lineage (NCBI taxonomy): Eukaryota > Metazoa > Chordata > Actinopteri > Syngnathiformes > Syngnathidae > Hippocampus > Hippocampus bargibanti. The sequence continues at coordinate 5,800,429 of NC_142751.1, read as the reverse complement.
CATATTGCCGGTTTGATTCATCGCATAGGTCATTTTAAAATATGCACATCAAGACTGCAGCAGTCATCACTCATCAGTTCTACATCCCTTAAATGCTTGATGGATGGATGCCTGAGTGATGGTTTACGGGTTGCTTAAGGCTTTTAGACTCTTCCATCAGCTCATCAAGCAAACATACTGCAATCCATTCATGTGGCAGCGCTCCTAAATCAAGCATCATAAACACAGATAATATAAATCAGCCTGCGTTTGTGATCGTGTTTGGCTGACTACAAGTACTCGAACACTGATATGAAATCTAAAAATGAAATGAAAACACCACAACAAAGATATGATACTACTTCCATGTCAGCAAACGGCAGCTATGAAACAGGAAATTGTAACTGACACTAGGGGAAGACTACAAGAAGAAGACTATGGGGTGGATTTATAATGGTCAATACCTGCCACAAGATGGTGGTGACAAAGCACACCATGAAGCTCGTTAGCTCACTTTGGATTGGATTGGATTTGCCTTTATTAGTTTTGCAGTGGAGAAATGTATATTTCACAGCAGCAAAGTTATGAAAGGAATGAAAGTAAAAAAAAAAAACAAAAGACAGGAGCTGCTTTTCAGAATCAGAAAGCCTTTAATCGTCCTAAAATGGGGAAATTTGCAGTCCACAGCAGCAAAAAAAGGCGGGTGGGGGTGAAGAGACAAAAACAAGATATTTTAAGCAAAATAAAAAATGTCAGAAGACTGAGGTGTATACTGTATCTGCGCAAGAATGTTTCATAAAATACTGTACATTTTTGGCCACAAGATAGCACCAAAGCAATTCATTAAAATAGAAGAGCAAATAGACGAGTTTTTCAGCAAATATCGGATTTATGGGATAAAATTAAAAGTGGAAATCCGGAACATGTGACTGAACAGTGAATATGTTTTAGGGTGATTTAGGGTTGAAGATGAATTCATAATGATGTATTACCACATTAGTTGGCTTGGAATAACGCCGTGTCACCTTGTAGCCATTGTGCAGTAAATAATAGTGTTAAAACATACAATGTCATGAAACATTTTCATTGACTGCTGTGTTTTATCAACAGTATGGTGCATGGAAATAAATTTCATTTGGCAGCTGCAAGTGGAGCAGTTACACTCCATCACCATATTTATGTCGTCCCACTCCCACAGAGTATGCATGCAGGCCCCTCCTCACCAAGGCCCGTAAAATCCCATTTGAACACTTCTGTATTCTAAATGTATGCAGTTGGATTTCCTCTGCAGAGATGATTAAGAAAAAAAGTTCCAGTTTTCACACCATTCTCTGGCAGGAGTGCCCAACTAATCAATCATGGGCAAACAGTAGTCCATGGACTTGCCCCAAATTGTGAATCTTGCGCACCAGGAAAAGTATTTTAAAATGGTACATGTACGTACAATACGGACTGCACTTAACACGCTGTGTGTTACATGTGTTCCTGCCTCCGTGTCAGGTACCCCACTAAGGTCGGTAATGATTCCCTTTCCACAATGCTATTCTCCCAAGCTAATCTTCGCTAATTTATTTTTCTATTTTTTTTTTCATGTTATTGTATATAATGACTGTTGATCCGCATAGTGTGTGTTTGTATGTGTGCGTTTGCATGTGTGTGTGGTGTGTTGTGTGTTGTGTGTGTGTGATGTGAGTGCATGTGCTTGAAAAGTAGACTTTCTGTCAAATCAAGTCTGTCCCCTCTTTTCTATGTAGTACATTGGGAGTGTAATCCAATTAGCCATATTTGCCCTGTACAATGTTCCGGTGAAAACCTTCTGGAAGGTACTGCGGTATTCTGAACCCGAAACATTAGGAGGAGAATTTGGCTGCAAGTCAGCATTTAGCAAAGCATCTTGTGTGTCTGCGAAGAGATCCAGCCTACAAGTGTAGAGCCACCACAGAACTTGATATGCCAAATGGGCCTTCTAAAGTTCTCAACAAATTCATTGGATATACTGCCAAGTAGCAGTTGGAGGAAGACGGTGGCAATTGAAGTGATTTTGGGTATTTTTAAAACAAATAAAATGTCACAAATTAGTTAAGTTTCGATTGTCCGACGTCACTCTTGTTCAAACTGAAATATGGCGGAGAGATAAAACAGTTTTAAGAGGCAACAAGATCAACTCTCTCAGACATTGAATAATCAGTATTCAGAAGAGATGACCAGGATTCCGTAGATTCAATTCACTCCGTTTTATTTCCCTAACATTAGATCTAATCCAGATGCATATAAATCTGGGACACTCAGGTCCCTATTGAAACAATCTTGTATTGCTTCAGCAAGGCACCACAAGAAGACAACACCCAAACCGAGCGCCCAGTATTTAAGACTTAAAATCATGAATATTAATGATTACAATGGGCATCATTAAAAGCAATGTCTGTCCTCTTACTTTGGTCGTGAGCTTGATATCTAAAACAATCTCTGCGGACCTCGTTGAAGTAGACTACCACCCAGCACCACTGTCTGATCATAAAATAATTACGCTTAAGGTAACCTTGACACCAGTTATGAATATTCCTAAGGCTTTATGTTGGAAGCTGAACAATAGTTTGTTAGCCCATGATGAAGTAAAGGAAAATATAAACAGGTTAATAAAATCTCATTGGGACACAGCTCTTCTTCAAAAATCTTTCAGCCTCCAATGGGAACTTCTAAAATACGAAATTGGTAAATATATGAGGAAATATAGCAGCAATTTAGCGAAACACAGAGGAGCGGAAGAGGATGATTTATGTGCTCAAATAATGTCTCTTTCCAGTCAATCAGCAACCCTATCTGAGGATGATCACGGCAAGTTAGCAGACTACCAAAATAAACTTGATGATATATATAGACGAAAAGCAGAGGGCGCATTCATCAGATCCAGGAGGCGTTGGCTGGAAGAAGGGGAAAAATGCTCATCGTACTTTTTTAACTTGGAAAAATCTAAATCTAAAAAGCAAACCATTGACACATTAAAAATTGATAACAAAATTGTTTCAGACTACCACAAAAGCTCCTCTTTCTGCTCAAAATTCTATGGTAACCTATATACTTCCAACCATATGCAAGCAGAGCCAGTGTCAATTTTAGAGTCCATTACGTCCAATAAAACTATTAGCATTAATGAGAAAAAACGATGTGATCAACCAATTAATCTAATTGAAGTGCAGGATGCAATTAAGCAGCTCAAGATGAATAAATCTCCTGGAAACGACGGGCTTACTTCAGAATTGTATAAAACCTTCTCTGAACCTTTGGCTCCTTTCCTGCTCAATGTTTTTGCTGAAAGCATCTCAAAAGGCTCCCTCCCCTGTTCACTCTCTCAAGGTCTTATATCTCTCATTCCAAAACCAAAAAAAGACACATCATCTCTTGAAAACTGGCGCCCTATCTGCCTATTAAATACAGACTATAAAATTTTGGCCTCCATTCTTGCAAACCGAATTAGAAAATCCTTACCGCATATAATTAGTGAAACACAGTCAGGCTTCTTGAGTAAAAGACACATTGCCAATAATGTTCGTCTTGTATTGGATATTCTTGATTATCAGGAACTTATTAACCACAATAGTTTTATTTTATTTCTCGATTTTTACAAAGCCTTTGACACCTTGGAACACCGTTTTATTTTTCAATCACTTAATAAGTTTGGTTTTGGAAACTACTTTACTCAGGCTGTTAAGACACTGTACACCAACTGCAACTCCTCAATACTGCTTAAATATGGTACGTCCCCTCGCTTCAACGTCTCCCGTGGCATCCGTCAAGGTTGTCCCATTTCTCCCTATTTATTCTTACTTTCAGCACAAATTTTATCACTGTTGGTCACTGAAAGCGAGGTCCAAGGGATTGAAGTAGCGGGCAGGCAGGTTGTGATTAGCCAGGTGGCAGATGACACCACACTCTTCCTGAAAAATCCTGAGCAAATTCCAAGGGCCATAGCTCTGGTTAAAGAGTTTTCCAAAGCGTCAGGTCTTTCGCTTAATATAAATAAATGTGAGTTGTTAGCTGTGAAATCATGTAATGAATCTATGCTATACAACATACCTGTTAAAAATCAAGTGGCGTACCTAGGTGTTGTCATAGCCAAAGACGACGAAGAGCGTTGTCATTTGAACCTCGATCCAATAATTGATAAAACCAAGAAGCGCTTTAATCACTGGTTACAAAGGGATCTATCACTAAACGGAAGAATACTGCTAGCAAAAAGTGAGGGAATCTCTCGGTTTGTATATCCTACAATGGCTTTAAATGTGGATCCAAGCACATGTAAGACAATGGACAAAATAATGTATAACTTTGTATGGAAAAATAAAACTCATTATATAAGAAACTCAGTCATATCCAGGACGGTAAAGGAGGGAGGCCTAGATTTTTTGGACTTTACTTCTCTAAACTATACGTTTAAGATTAACTGGCTGCGTAATTATCTGTGTAGCCCTGATGCAATCTGGAATTTCATTCCAAAATCCATGTTTTCCCGACTTGGTGGTCTGTCTTTCTTGCTGAAATGTAATTATAAGGTTGAAAAATTGCCTGTTAACCTATCAAAATTTCATAAACAAGTTTTATTAGCCTGGTGCCTAATGTATAACCATTCTTTCTCTCCGCATTCATGTATGATCTGGAATAACTGTCATATTTTGTACAAAAACAAATCACTGTTTTTGTCGAGATGGATTGACTGGGGTATCATTTATGTAAAGCAACTTTTTAACACAAACAATGTTTTAATGAACTATGCTGAGTTTCTCAATACGCATCAAATCCCTGTGACCCCTAAGGACTTTGCCATCGTTATGGATGCCATCCCAAGTGGTATCATAAGCCTGTTCAAGGGTCACTCCGCTACTCCCGACAGACCACCGCCAATTCCAGTGACAGAAACTGCCCTGGGGAAACTCTGTTTCTCATCAATTGCTCGAAATCGGAACCGTGCAATTCGACATTTGTTTCAAAAATCTTTTGTGACGGTTCCCTACGTTGTTCATCACTGGAGAACGTATGTCCCAAATATTCCATGGGAAAAGGTTTGGACCCTCCCATATAAATTTTTCATCACCAACAAACAAAGAGAAATAACATACAAACTTTTGCACAGTTGCTATCCTGTTAAACATAAGATACGGTCCTTACAGGATATATCATGTACATTTTGTGAAGCTGAGCCTGAAACTGCAACTCACCTCTTCTGGGCTTGTCCCGAAACTACTCGCTTCTGGAAACACTTTGTCAAATACGTTCAATGTAAAGTCACTTCTCTGTTCATATTTCATTACAAAGACATGCTGTTTGGATATTACAACAAGACCAACGATAAATATTTTATTATTAATTTATTAGTTTTTCTTGCCAAACATCATATTCATAAATCTAAATTTTGTGGGAGGAAACCACTATTTGTAATATTTCAAAATGAAATGAAACTATATCAGAAAACAATTCAACCATCTGCCGACCCAAATGCTATCAAAACACATGATTTGTTGATGAAATATGGCATAGGATGATGTGCTTGCCGAAATCATCTGGTGTCCCCCCCCCCTCTCTTTTTTTTGTCAATTTCACTATGTTGTGCAGACTCGATGGAATGTTAAAACCCCTGGCACCCCCCTTCCCCCGCTCTCTCTCTCTTCTATTTTGTTCTTCTCTCCTCTTCTTTCTTCTTGTAAAATGATTATCTGTCAGGAACTTCTATTTCCTGTGCGATCAGGTACTGTCTCATACGCGATTTTGTCACCTAATGTATGTTGCCAACTATTTGGAAAATATCAAGTATGCAGAAAGATTTGCTGAGACGCACCTCAGATGTACTTTTAGAAGCTCCACAAGCTATTCAAAACCAATGGTTTTGTTTACTTTTGTTGTGTTTTGTTTGCAGTGTTGTTTGTTTGTTTCTATTACTTTGTATGTTTGCATGCCATTTGAATTAATTAAAAAAAAAAAAAAAAAAAAAACTTTGGTCGTGAGCGTTATCCTAGTAGGAGTTGTTCTATACTCAAGGTTTTGGTTCGTCGAACAGACTCCGATCAGTGGTTTTACTTCACTGTTTCACACCTTTTCACCGCGTGCAGCTGTTGTGAAACCACTATTTCACACCAAGTGTGGCGAACGTTTAACCACAGTAGAAATTTTCTGTCTGCCGGTGTGAAACTCTCTGACTCCGACGGGTCATGGCTAGGGCACAGGTGGATGCACAAACTGAAGCTTGATTTAATGTGAGTAATTGAAAAAAAATAAAGAAAAGAAAAGCATAATCTTTTACAATGACTTCGATGGATACATTTATTTTCCGCCACCGAAATCTTTGTCACTGTGGATCTAATTCCATTGGAATAGGAAAGGGGTCAGTCACAGACCCCAAATAGACAAACACTAATGGTTTCATATAATTGAGTATATTTGAATGTCACATAAAACTCTCTCAATTGCAAAACTGCAAATATAGATATTCACAATGTATTGAATTTTAGCTTGTAAATTATGATTAAGGGTGGCATGGCGGTGAACTGGGGCGGCCCGGTAGTCGAGTGGTTAGCACGCCCACCTTCCAACATGCATGGGAGGCAGATTGAACACCCCAAATTTTCCATAGGTGTGAGTGTGAGAGTGACTGTTGTTTGTCTTGGTGTGCCCTCAATTGGCTGGCAACCAATTCAGGTTGTCCCCCGCCTCGTGCCCGAAGACAGCTGGGATAGGCTGCGGCGCCCCACGCAACCCTAATGAGGAATAAGCGGTACGGAAAATGGATGGATGGATGAATGGATGGATGGATGGGTGGATGGATGGATGGATGGATGGATGGATGGATGGATGGATGGATGGAGGTGAACTGGTTAGCACGTGTACATCACAGTGCAGAGATGCAGGGTTCAATTTCGCCTCAGTCTTTCCGGTGTGAAGTTTGCATGTTCTCACTGAGCTTGTGTGGGTTTCCTCGACGTACCCTCCACCCCCATCTCAAAAACATGCGTGGCAGATTAATGCCAAGTGAGAGTGCGAGCATAGATAGGGTTTCGTCTCTGTATGCCCTGTGATTGGGTGGCAACCATTTCAGGTTGTCAGCCAAAGACACCTGGGATAGGCTCCAACGCACCCGTGACCCTCTTGAAGATAAGCAGATTAGAAAAAGGATGGGTTATGATTGAGTTCAGGGGTGGCCAATTAATTTTCAATTCAATCTGTCATGTGGCCCTTTCAAAAATGCAGTCGGATGAGAAATTGGGACAGGTGTTTAATGTCCACTTCAACAAGCTACCCTAAACCGTGTTCAGTATTAATTTTAGGTCTTGATCAACACAATCATTTTTTTTTTCATTTCAGCTTGTCCCATCAGTAGTCGTCACAACGCGTCATTTGGTTTCTATGTAATATTAAAATTCTGCTTTCTCCCTAAAGCCAAGTGACCTCATGACTTCCTTCACGAGCTCGATCAATCTTATGCCAATCAACTCACTGTCTCTTGTCTGGAAATGCCCAGACCATGCAAGTCTGCTCGTTCAATGTTTTTCTCTGCAAAATTCAACCTAAGTCATCTTTAAATTCAAATTGCTGCTGTGGACTGCAAATGTCCCCATTGTGGGACGAATAAAGGTTTTCTGATTCTGATTCTGATTCAAATGACCTCATTTCTAATCCTTTCCAACATGGTCACTCTCGAACTCTGGTTGATACATCGACAATAGATCTATGGGACGATAGTCAACATAACAGGCAGACAAGACTCCGAGTGGAGAAATACATGTAAAAAATGCAAGTGATCATTATAAATATGGTCAAATAAAATAAGTATAAACAGATTGTTTTCATTTCAAAATGCATTCTCCTTGAAATAGCCTTGAATAATTGCGCTTTAATTATAGATGAGAATATATGTTTTTTTTGTTTGTGTAATTAAGTTATGTGATAGATTTGCTTAGTTTTTGTTGTTATTGTCAGTGCTAACTGAAAAATCTGGGAGAGAAAAAATAACATTTTTGTGAAGGTAAAGTCATAATACTGATGATATTGTGGAATCTGTGTTTAGTGTCAATAAAAGTGTACAGCCTGAGAGTCCTTTGCTTCTCCATGATGATGCAAGAGATGGAAACTAAAACCCGCATTGGCCCATAGCCATTGCAGTCCCAGCGTGAGGCATCCCAAAGGAACTGGCACACAGACAGACGAGCTGACAGACAAGTGCTGTTACTGACCTTTTATCTTTACCTTTGTCTCAAGAGTTGCGTTTCCCTCCGAGTTGGAAGCATGACAGGTATACTGTCCCGCCGACTGCATGCTCACTGCTGTCAAAGAAAAGTCTCCCTCCTGGTAAACATGACATGACAGATACATGCTGGTGGACCATACAAGCAGGTTCAAGAGAATAGACGAATGGTTAGTATGCATAAAAAATGAACTGAAGGCCGAAACACAAAAGTACAGATATGGATAAAAACCTCATATGTACATCCGCGTATGTGTTAACTAGCCAGCCAACTATAAATAAAAATGTAATGATCAAAGCCTACCCAATCATTTGCTGTTTGAATTACACTGCCGTCTTTCAGCCAGGTGATGGTTGGAAGAGGGTTGCCGTTGGCAGCACAGACAAGAGAGAGGTGACATCCAACAAGAACCTCCAGGACCGGGGGAGGAATTTTGGAGAAGGTTGGGGCCGCTAGAAAAAAAATACCTTCTGTTGGTGAAAAAAGTAAACTAAAAATCAAATTATTAACTGTATTTCTTGACCTCAATTTCTTATATATATAATCAATTCCTTATGTATATAATCTTTGTGAAAACAATCTACATTCTTTTAATCAACGGCTCGTTACAAGCTCTCCCCCATTATGTCAATGACATTCTTGCCTGTCGTCAAGTGCAGCCAATATGTGAAGGCCATACCTACAGTACGATAATGCATGTTATCCCATCACCTGCATGTTGCGAAAGCACCGTCAAATAAAAATAAAGCAAAGGGGAATATTGCATTTTTAGATAGACTAAATAATTTAAATAATTATTTTTCTACAAACAAAAATCATTTTTTTATGAAAAAAAAATATGTTTACAGTAAGGAAAAGTCAAAAGTACCTTGACAGTTATGATGTATGGGATTTTATAGGAACATACTCCCTAAATTTGACATTAATATTGTCCTGTTTCATAGAATTCCATAAAACGACAATGTAAAAAAAAAATCCAAATTTTGCATTGTGTTTGTGAAAATGAAATAAGAAAACCAAGTGCCACACCAAGTACAGAAAGCATGATCCAGGTGCTGTTTTGAAGCTCATCTTTGGGTTTATCTAATAAAAGGATGTGACACCCATACAGTCCCTGGTCGTCCAGGAGCAGACCCTCCAGCTTTAGAGCACTGATGTTCACCAGAGACACCCGCCCTGCAAAGACACGAGTGCATGTAAACAGCAATCAGCAGCAAGGGTACATGAAACATAGATCTTATCGGATTTCCATTGTATGAGATTTTTTTTCTGTCTGTCAGTGTAATCAGTGTAAGTTGGCGCTTAAACACAATTTTGTGTTGGAGGCATTACATGTTGTGCTCACTTACACACATAAAGTCCATGCCAAACCCCAAAACAACACGGGCACATACACAAGCGGAAATCTGACCTCTGAACAGGTGTCAGGTGATTGCTTCAAGACAGGTTAGCTCAAAGCATTAACTAATTCACTGCCAGACGATGTGCAAAAATGTGTCCACTCCAGTGCCAGGGTTTTTGTCAATTTCACTCAAATTGCAGGACCCACAGAATATTGACTTTTAGGACTACATAAACATTCAATTCAGCCTAAGAAACCTGAGAGTCTCTTCTTTAATCAGAAAAAAAGAGTTAATTCCTAAATTATATGGGTCTGGAGTTATCTGAGCTTGAAATGGAGTGTATGAAATACAATAGATTGCATACATATTGATTTATACAGCGCTTTAACAGCAGCTGAAGCTGTAGTATGGACAAAAGGCAAATGCTGCCCCCTCGTGGAAGGAAAAAAACACTGCCAGAGATCTGACCAGCGCTTTATTGGCACACCCACAAAAAAAAAAAAAAAAAAAAAAACATTGGGGAATTCCGCTCCATGTCACACTTTTCAATTACAAAATAAATTCTGGAATGGCAGCGAATGAGTTAAGATGTATTCTTTTTATTTTCTTTTTTTTTTCTACAGCTTGGGGAAAAAGGGCACAAAGCTGTGCAGTCGTGCGTAATATATCACACAAGGTTCAAAGTTCTTGAAACTGTGGAGCAAGTGTTGCTCCTGACAATCCGGGAAAAGCAGGGAGTTAATGTTAAGTACTATGTTATTGGTGATAACACCACCCTATTTACTTTTCCCGGCTGCAAACAGGGATGAAATCAACAGAGTATAGAAGGGAAGGTGGAGTTAAAAATGGGCAAAGTGCACTGTTTACCAGCTCAGTGTGATAAATAGGTCACCGTAGCACCACAGTGGAAAGGTTTGGCCAGGCTAACAAACGTGCCTGGGAGACCTGTGATAAAAGGACAGGAAGTTGGGTGGTGCTACACTAAAGACATAACCTACACTGAAGCCTCCAGTGGTGAAATGCTGGACTGTGAGAGATGTGAATCAGGTCAATTTGGGTGTGAAGTAAGAGAACAGAAAAACAAAAAGAATATACTGTACAGTGTACTTCTTCAACTACGTTATGAATTATAGTGACTTGTGTCTCATGTATTATTTGACAGTGGGGTTGTTTAGTGTGTGCGCACATTTTTACATTAATAATAGTGGCGTGCACTGAACTGTCAAAAAGTGGATAACTGACATTGGATGTTTGCGAATGTGCATATATAAAATAGTCCTATCAATAACTGCTTGATAACAAATGTCATTATTTTTCTCAAAAATGCATATCTGTTTCTTCAAAATTAAAATGTTTTTGAGGCAGAGACAGACAACCACCCTCTTTGACACTCACACCTGGGGACAATTGTGAGAGTTCGATCAGCCTGCCATAAATGTGTATGGAATGTGGGAGGAAACCAGAGGACCTGGGTGACAAGGGTGGGGAGAACATGCAAACTCCACACAGGCAGGCCAGAGCGGGATTTAAACTCAAGCACCCAAACAAAATAATGATAAAGAAAACAAACTATAAACATTCTAGGGGAAAATTCATGGGGATTAATAAAAACATCTAAAATGTTTATTTATTTATTTATTTTGAGCAGCCACCTCACCAAATTAAATTGAGTCAATTCAACGAAAACTTTTTGAGCAGCAAATGTAATGTTTTTTTTTGTACTGCATGACTGCTATTCACCATATGTAAGCACATTTATTTTGACTCCTTAAAATTCAGGAACACATTTGGTGTGTCTTGTCTGCCAGAAAAGTATATTGAATATTCAATGTTCTAATTTTGGGGCAAAAACATTAATACTCACTTAATAGCCGAACCTTTCCTGCGGATGTACGAAATTACACCAGGCAATTACTGAACGGCAAGTACGGTTTGTGAACGTCTTGGGCAAAGACTCCTGCATGTTCGCTCTCTCACACGGACTGAAGCAAACACACACAACTTGCGTCTACCATTTTCTCATCTGCACATCTCCTTCTGCTCACTGGCGCCTTTCAATTAGCTGACTGCCTCAAAATGTCTTCCATTAGGTGAATTCATGCATGTAAACACAAGCACTCCCACATTGCCTAAAGCCAAACACTTTCCAACCTAAGATTTCTTTTTCAAGACTTGATTTTCCATACTGTGACTTGGGACACTGTGCAATTCATGATTTTGGACAAAAGACATGGTTACAATTTTCTGCCTTGGCGGAGGTCCGTGACACAGAGTGATGATCTCTTTCTGGGCTTCGGTGAGGCGTGATAAATTGGCATTTAAATTAACCGATCGGCAGCAATTTGGTTGCGGGGGCCTGAAACAAACATGAGTCATCCCAGAGCATAGATTCATGTGTGTATACTTGAGAGAGAGAAGCATATAAACTGTGTGCGAAACTTGAACATCTGACCACCGTCTGTTCTTGCTGATTGCGAGTGGATTTAATCAGCAAGAGCTCACTAATATCACAAATAGATATATAGCTTTGTTTTTTTTATCAAGTATGGGTGCAGGAGGAGTTGGTCATGTTCACACAGCTCCTCTCTTTTTCTTTCTTTCTTTTTTACACAGCTCTATCAAAACAAATCCATTGAAAATCTCCAAAGGTTTGTGAACAATCAGCTACAAAACCATTGAATCATACACATTGGCGAGTTTAAACATTAGCTAACAATAAGATAAATAACGGATATGATGATGCGCTATTTGGTCGTCAGCTGACATAGAAAAACAAGAGCCGCAGTCAACAGGGAGACAACAGTTGAACTGCGGCTCCCCAAGCCAAACCCTCAGTGACACCTGAGCACATGACCAGAGGAGGTGAAATATACACCTGTTGTTTTTGAAAGAGCCTGTTTCCCATGATGCACCTGTTACTCCCACAGCCAAGTAGTTATGTGAAGCTACAGACAACAAAGCAACCCTTTCAAAACTTTTGTAAGACTTCAGGAGAGTCGTTTTTGTTTGTCACAGGAGCAGAGGGAGATAAGGTAGCCATTGTTTTGTTCCCCTTTGTTGGATGATTTACAGCCGGTGCAGTTGTCGACAAACATTGCAACGTCAATTGCAGAACATGGGGTTAAAGATTTTTAGAGCAGTGGCAAGCCGTGCATATCACCCCTCGGCCTACAGTAGTGCTACGTCTGAATTAATTCAGGCTGCGACTGCAAATGAAAAGTGTGGTGTGATTTACTATAGGGTCCCGTTAGCCAGGTAATAACTTATTAAGAAAGAAATACTGTCATTAAACTGTTTGAGTTTTTACCATGAATATGTCGATTCATGATAGGGGGCAGGAGTCACTCTTTCACATCGCAGAGAAGATTAAACAATTGGGTTGGGAAGCATTTCCGACCTTTCTTAATTACAGTGATACCTCAGCTTACGAACGCTTTGTTTAGCTCATGAACTTTTCACCTTACGAACATTAAATTTGCGAGCATATAGTCTTGACTGACTAACTAGTTTTTGGCGGACGAACCAAACCACACAGCGCAATGGTGGCTGGCCGAATAGTTTTCCTCACCCGCTTTCTTTAAGTGCAGACGTGGTTTGTTAATGAGTGGAGTACTTTTGCTATTATGGGACTGAAAAAGACCCCACCACAGGCTAGTGTTGAGCCGAAGAGGACACAAAAGAAAATTACGGTCGAGCAGAGGAAGGAGATCATCAAAAAACACAAACGAGGTATGCGTTTGTGTGACGTAGCGTCCTAGTACCAGTACGCTAAGTCGACCATTGCTACGTGTGGCTAAGGGTGTTTCTGTGTTGATTAAGCAACGGTCTCAGGCAACAGAAGAGGTTGAAAAACTTCTGTTGATTTGGATTAATGAAAATCAGCTAGAAGGGGACAGTGTGAATGAGGGTATTCTCGCCAAGAAAGCTCGGCAACTTCACTCGGATATCATCAAGAGGCAACTACATCAACAACCATCACAAAGCTAAATAACACGACATTATTATACAGTGCAGTTTATTTCTTTAATTACAATACAACAGCACATTTATTATACATAAAATAAGGTATATTTTGTGTAGTATTAAGGCTTATTTAGTAGATTTATTTATGTTTTATGGGGACCTGGGAACTGATTATTCTAATTTTTAATGGTTTCTTATGGGAAATAAATGTTTGGCAGGCGAACTTTTCGCCTTACACACACTTTCTGGAAACCAATTAAGTTTGTGAGCTGAGGTATCATTGTATGTCCATTTTTTTCTGGAAAGGTCCTTCTTGAAAATTGCTTTCACAGTACATCTGAAACCAAATCAATTTCTTCTCCTTCAGCTATTGTGGTTTGACAAAACCACAATTAAATCAACACAACAATGAATTTGCTTATGCGGCTCGCTACAGATATGGTGAGCTAGCTCAGACCAGTATCCTGTTGTCACTAGCAGCTGGTGATACTATGATTGACTAGTGACTTGCCAATCATAGTTTGAGAAAACCCTGACATTACACAGGCTTGCCCGCAGGCCCTGTGTGTCACCAACTCAAAATCTGATTGATGAAAGCAACAGACGTTCATTAAAGCAACAAAAACATTGACACCGCATTTAATGTGACAGGGCCTGCAGAATTGATTGTAACGGCTGATTGTAACGGCTGATTGTAACGTCCAGGTAGATTTCTGTCCCTGGGAACAAACAATGGCTGAAATGTGATTGGTTAAATGCTTAAATATGAAAACACACATCTGGAAGCAGCACATCACAGGAAAAGCAATTTAAAATTATTTAATAAGAATGTATGTACAAAATTTAATTAATCAGTCTGTGATTCGATATTTTTAGGCCAGCAGAGAAGGCCTTGCAAGCCCTGACGGCCCGCCTCAGATTTAGAGGGTGCTGAATAACAGCAGGTTTCCCCGCTTTATGTGATACCGTAACATCCATTGTTATAAAACATGACCTGGGCCCACGCAGATGGATCATACCCAAGAGTGAGACCCAAAATGGCGACTGTCGCTTACGGACTTTGGACAAAATTGAATTCAGCTTAACGGTCACAGAACAGTAATTTATCTAGTCAAAGTTCGAGATGAGTTTATTGAGATGTAAATGTACAAGTGATATTTCCTGGTCAGATAAAGGGAAGGAGTGACATCACATTAAGATGGGAGAGGAACTGATCCTTTCACACACACGTGCAGACATAAATTGTCTCCACTGTTGCTCTCTACTTTGCATCGCAATTACCGATAAGGCAAATGTGTTGGAATTTCTGAAATCATGCAAATGTAGTAAGTTAAAATTCCAATAATTGTGAATGCAGTATTTATTAGATTTTTCTTTTTTTTATACTGAGCAATTTATTCCAATGTTTTTAAAACACCCTCTCCCACTCAATCGTTGAAAAAGCATGGCATTTCGACTTATTCCTTATACTGCCTCGGGAAATCTCAATATGACATTTAAATGTGCCACCAAACGCGTTCTCTTCATTTCCTCAAAGGTATTGACAGACAGCCCAAATACACCTGGGTCTCACCCGCCTGGAAAATATTTCAATCTTATCACCACGATGGAAAACATTGCTTGCACGTGTGTTGAGTTGCAGTGACATACAAAGCAATAAATCTTCCCACCTGAGAGAAATGCCAGGCAACACTTGGGAAGGCCCCTCAACAACTCCACAATGGAATACAAATGTAACGATGAGTATCACATCGATCTATCATTGTTTTGTATCCCAGCAAAAGATATTGCAGGGTTTGTTTCGGCATGACGTTAATAAATATTAATTGAACAAAGTAGTGCTTGCAACACAGAGACCTTAGTTATGTTACTTTATGATTTGTAACATAATTCGTGCCTTTTCAAATGCATCTCATGGCAGAGAATGTGGTACTTGAAAGGGAGTGTCATAATCACCTTATGGTTCCTGCATATTGGTCAAGCTCATACGTGATGTTTTTTTGTTTTGTTTTTGTTTTGTTTTTGTTTTGTTTATGATTAATCTTCACTTCGCAACATGATTCTGTTCGCAAGATGATTCGAGGACACCAAAAGTATTATGATGATTGGAAATAGTTAAAGGTGTCTGTGAGTTAGCCATTTGGCGCAAACAGCACATCTGCTGTTTTGCCCTAATGATCCTGAGCACTGGGCACCTGGGCATTATTAGCTTGTGACTTGGCAGCTAGGCTGTCTGAAGTTTCAGCATTGTCACGCGAACAAGACATTCAACATTCAACATTTAAATGTCTTCTGTGCAGGAACCCAAAAGGTCACATCAGTCGATTTTCGATTGAGATTACAAGGTGGAAAAGAGAAGTACTCCGAGAAAAAAAGGCCTATCTGAAACACCTAGTCATGCTTTACTTTTGTACATTCATTGTTGGTGAATTTAAAGGACAACCGGATCTACACAAAATTACTGAGTACTATAATCATGTCCCCTAAAGCAGAGGTCCCCAACTCCCGGGCCGTGGACCGGCAGCGGTCCGTGGGTCATTTGGTAATTTAATTTACATAAAATGAAAAATGATAAATTACCAGATTACATCCGTCTATGACTTACTCTTCATGCAAAACGCTTATCTAGGTCACGTGATACATACCGCTAAAATTAGCCCACCGTAAGCTTGCAAAATTAGTAAAAAACAAACATCTTATTTTGTTGTATTTATTTGTATTTGTATTAAAATATTGTCTGACATTAAACCGGTCCGCGGCGCAAAATAGGTTGGGGACCACTGCCCTAAAGACATTCTTTGTTTTCTGAGCCGTGGATCTTTCTAAAAGTGGCTCCCGTAGCGGCTGGTTTAGCCAGAAAGGTGTGGTTGTGCCTTTTGTCGAAGAGCACTGTTTTGTTATACCTGTATATCGCACACTTTCCATGTAAATCGCTGGTATTGAATGTCACACAGAGTGAGGCTTCATCATCATTTGTAGATCTCCCTTTTGTGTTATTATGTGAGGATTGCTAAATTCATTCTCGAATGAAAAATCTCAGATTAAAACTCCCCCAATGCAAGACAAATAAGAGAAGACCTTCAGCAATCGAATGAGTGAAACCGCACGCTTCAGCTGCAGTCGCCATTGTTTGCTTACCCTCATATTGTGGATGGACATGAGGAGGATAGGAGCCAAATTTGATCAACACAGGCACGTCGAGCCCTTGTCGCACCCATTCAACCACATATGGTGACCCAGATGACACATCAGCTGAGTAGGGCGGACCAACGATGCAAGTCAACTCCACCACACCGTTGACCTTTCCATGCACCTCTGACATTTTTCCATCAATAGTCCCTGCAGGGTTGCGAGAAGTAAAAGGATAAATGTGCTCAATTTTTATAGCACAAGATATTTTTTTTTAATATACAGGAAATTATGGTACATTTTCCCCCAAAAAATATGCCTTAAATATAGAGTTGAATGAAAAAGTACTTACGGAATAGGCAAAAAAGAGCCACCACAGACACAGTCCGTGAGTAAGATCTTCCTGATCCCATATCTGTCGTTCAGACCACCTGAAGCATGCTCAATCTGTTGGCAAAAGGCACACAAATGTCACACTCGCATCAATAACTTGGCCGAGGAACACATGACCATCTGTGAAACAACAACAGCTTGAGATTCTATTTCTGCCATGATTTTTCTGACTCCGGGGAAGGAACATTTTGATTTTTAATATAGCTTTCGATGATTGGATTGCATCCCATATCATTACATAAATGGCCATATTTGCCAAAGTAGCCAGAAAACGCCCTGGCCCTTATATCTTTTTGTGAATGTAAATGTCACAAATGTCATGTAAATCTCCCAAGAGTCATGTGCATAATGGCACGTCATGTTTTATTGCGAACACATCAATGGAGGTTTTAAGACCTTGCAGGCATTCAAAGGCCAAAATAAGATGAGCTCTTTGTGCCCAATGACAATTAACACTGGTGGACTTATACGGTGGACAGAAGTGGCCATGACCACACTTGCTCACCCTTTGGCCACCTCATGTTTCAGGGAACAGTTTCATACCTGTGATCGTTTTCACATGGATGCTTTATTCTGATATCCCTTGAAACTCTGCCATAATTCATTGTCTAAGGATTTAACTCTTTTATTCCCCACAATGTATAAATACACATCAGCCAGGATCATGCTGCAGAACAAGTAGAACTAATGGGGGAGGTGGCGGAGTTGTGGAGTACAGTTGGGTGGAGTAGTATTTAATAGAGAATGCATTCGAACACGTCACCATGGAGAAAATCAATAGTTATCCCGTTATTGGTTTTGGGAAGAAAATGTTGCACCATGAGGAGAGACATGAAGTTGCTGAAAGCAGCAGGATGCTTTCATCCATACAAAAGTAACATGCAGCTATGAGCTATGTGCACAAAGATCGCCTGCTTTCATGAAAAACCCACACTGCAACAAACGGGCCTTCACACAATGCAACCAGAATGTGGTGAAAAAGATGTTCTGTGCTCTTGAATCAGAGAAATTGCTTAATTTTATCCATCCATCTATTTTCTGAAACACATCATCCACTCAAGGGCGGCATGGCGTGCCAGAATCCCTCCCTGCTGTCTTTGGCCAATAGGCGGGGACACCCTGAACCCTTTGCCAGCCGATGACAGGACACACACAGAAGAACAACCATCCGTTCTCATATTCACAGCTAGAGACAATTTAGAGTGTTCAATCAGCCCGCTAAGCATGATTTTTTTGGAATGTGGGAGGAAACCGTCATCCCCGGAAAAAACCTACGCAGCCACAGGCAGAAATGCAAGCTCCTTACAGGCCGGAGATGGGATCGAAGCCATGACCTATGCAAAGTGAGGCCTACTTCATCTTAACATTCCCCCCAAAAAATGTGCATAAATTTCAGTGCGCTTAAATATGCAAACATACACCTGCCCACACATACGCTGAGCTCATTCTTTCACTTCCCTTCATCGTTCATATCATCAGTTCAAGAGAGTGCTAAAAAATACGTGTGCCATTAAAAGCTATTTTTGTGTGTGTTGTTTTATAGAAAACAAGTCTTATTTAGAAGTTTGAGATGTCACAAAAGCAAAAACTATTGGAATAATGCCTTCACAAAAAGGTCTTTTTTCTGTTTTTTTTTCCGCCATAGAACATGCAGATCTGATTTAATGAAGATATTTTCTCATGCCGATTGCTAACCAATACAGGAGAAAAGGAGAGAAATAAACTTTGAGCTGAGATACCAGTTAAAATGATCAGGATTCAAAGAGCTAAATAACAAGTACACAAATGGTCTGAATGCCAACTGTCTAACTTTGTCTTTTTTGTGTGAATGTTATTGCACTTTTGAAATATGCTTGTGCATATGTCTGTGTAAGCTCTCAGGCGTACAGGAGTGGTCCATCGATGAAAAGTTTTCTTTAGTCGTCATCTGTACTTCTTTGAAGGTGTCGGACGTTTCGATTCTTATCCAAGAAACTTCGTCAGCAAATTAAAGTCTTACTGGTAGTTTAGGCCCTATATATATATATATATATATAAAACCACTAAATATGTTCTTGTCACTTCCCAGTAGGTGCTAAATATTGTTACCAAAAATGTCTAATTTATCTTATATTCAAACAACATGTAACACCATAATCCTTTGCTGCTTCGTATCAAGGGCATAGAAGAGAAATATACAGTAGCTTACACATTATCCTTTCAACCCACATCGACTTATAAGCAAAGGTTTCCAGCCTCTGAGTTATTGTCACAGCTCTTTGTAAATCGAAGTCACATTGAGGAGCGCATGCCCCATGCAAATCATAATAACTGAGATCTGTAGACATGATCCCTTGACACTTGACGGGTGGTGATCCCATAGGGTTGAACCTCTTTCCTGACACCATTGCCTTTCACCAACGAGTATGCAAAAAACTCTGACAAAGTTTAATACAGTCCAATCCCTACTTGGACAAAAGGGTATTGACTAATGGCTCAATGTTATCCGAGTGCCTCAACAAGAAAACAGCAAAGAAAAGTCTGCAATGGCGCCCGAGTGGGCAGCCATCAGCAAATGCTCTCACGCGCCTTGATCTTGTTGTTGTTTTTGTGGTGTTTATTTTTTGTTTGTTTTCTTTTGTCACTTTGAGTTGTTGTGTGTCGTGTGAAACGGATACAAATTGTTTTTCAGAAATTTTGGCCACAACATTCATCAAGGAGGGAACTGCTTAGCGATTGCGCCTTTTCGCCACCACGAATATTCCAACACTGTTTTTGATTCGGAAAGAATGTCAGTGCCATTTGACTGTCATCGCTGGACAGCTCTGGGGCGATTTTGCTTTTTTGAGCCTGTAATGGGCAGCATTTTCACAGTCCCCGCTTTTTTCAGCAGAAAGGTCAGTGCTATTGGACAGTTTGTGGCTGGATGGAATCATGATTTGAGAAACATGCAATGATAATAAAGGAGCGTCAGCGCAGAGTGCCGATGCGTATGCGGAACCGTCACGGCTTGGAATTGAAGCGGATTTACGTCGGAAAAGAGATGTTAGATAGTCTCTTTCCATCAAAGAATGCTACAACTTTTTGTTTGCTTTTAACATTTAGCTGGTAGCAGACATGCACATTTCACCATGACGTCCCTGGTCCACTGGTGAAAAGGGCGCATTGATCCTCTCCTCTTTCATCTAGTACTGCTTCATACAACAAAGAGGGTGCAGAAAGGGCTGAAGATTGAATGACTGTCTGTCTTTTTTGTTGTGTCACATTATTTGTTATTTAGTTTTTGTTGTTGTTTTGACTTCAAGATGGCGCCGTGAGAGTGGCTGCCTTTACAGCAGATCCTCTATTTTGTTTGCTGTACTTCTTCCTTTCTTCACGTTGCTGCTATGAAATGTAAATTCCTCCACTGTGAGACTAATAAAGGCTAATCCAGTCCAATCCAAAATACTGTCAGATGGGTTTTTCTGAACAAGAAAACCCCCTGGACAACATAGAATTTGCAATTAACCATGGAAATGAATGTTATTTGTGTGATGTGTTCAAGGAACTGCATTAAAAGATTGAGAAAAGTCTAGTGTCCCTCTGAGATGTCCTGAAAGACGGGAAGCGGCATCAATGTTTGCTTTGACTGTCAGAGCTACTCTCGTCTTATATAACCTAAAGAAATAGCAAAATGTTCTTCCAAAGACCACTGAGCATAAAAAGAATTACCCAGATGAGAACATATGAAAGGAAGGCCGTTGACACATGACTGGCAGATGTCCTCTTGTCACATACCTCAACATCATCAAGTAAATGACTGGCTCCAAAAACTGATGTCATGGAAATCAACTGTGGTAAATGAATTTTCAAACAATGACATATATTCAGGATTTGTATATATGTTCAATGTTCAAACAATGACATATATTGAGAAGTTGCATCTATTGTCCATTCATTAAGTTTGGTTTTCAACATATACTGTTAAAGTCAGCAATAAAACATACGCAGCCAATATATTGTGTCACATTTTTTATCTTAAAGCAACATACTCTCTACATCACAACACACATCTGAAATATTGTAACTGGATTACGCAACATTTTAAGGCTAATTTGAGTAATAGCATAATTTTTAATTTCATAAAATCACTTGAGAACAAACTAGTGGAGAAGGGAGTTTCCAACACTTTAAGCCACAGACAATCTGCATCGCAAAGATGTTTAATTGGTGAGCACAATGTTGATGGAAACTTTTATTTCACTCGGCACGTTATAGCGGAAATGAAACAGTTTGATTTTTGCAGCAGAAGTAAAAAAAAAAGTTGTCAGCAGAGTTGGTCCCTCAGAGAACGAGCAAATGGAGGAGAGCGCACAAGCCATAAATCTTTGGGAAAATCATAACTCACTTTTTTGTCAAATATGAATTAGGCAGTTGAAGTTAGATTAATGACGTGTGGTATATTTTCTTGATTGCAACCTACCACAGCGTCAATGTGAGGAAATACATCACAATGTGATGGCAACTTTCTCAAACATTTTTCCTGATGGCCATTATGATGCACCACATCGCGATGCCCACAGTAAAGTGATGGCAACAGCCACAGCAACAATAAAAACATTTTCTACTATCCACATGCACACCCACCATTCAACCATCTTTTTCATCTGATTCTTTCATTGTCTACCATTGACCATATGTGTTCCTTTGCCCATAGTAGGGTAGGCGACAGTACCCCTCGCGACCCTTGTTAATATAAAGCGGATTGGAAAATGGATGAATGGAAAGTTTTTGCTTTGTTTTTTTTAAAGATTTTTCAAAATGTTAATTCATCAAACTGGCTGACCAATTAGCCGATACGTTTCAAGTTTTTGAATTTGTTGTACTTTTGTTCTTTGTTCGGTAGCCCATACAGTCAAATGGATTGTTTTTTAATGTGTTGTATTGCCGGTACCGGTGATTTTTGACACAACATCCTCCCATTTCCCAACAATAGTCATTTTTCATCACTGCTGTTAGATACTTATCAATTGAACATTATCATTCATGTAGACAGACGAGGAGAAATGTGAGAGATACATTGAGTCTCACCGTTTATTTTTATTTTGGGATTAAAGTGGAACTCAAACGGCACTTCCAAAGCCCAAGTCCTTTGGATGACTGAGTGCTGATTCTAATTATAACAGCCATGCACCACTCAGAATGCTGTTTCATGTTGACCCCTCTCGCGTTAAAAAGTAGGGTAACCAAAAACATTAGAAAACATTCCATGTCGGCAGAAAGTACAAATTGGATGAAAAACAGTCTTCAGAAATGTCACTCAAACCAAAAACAGTAGAAAACATTCCAGGCTGCCATAAAGTACAAACCAGGTGAAAAACAGTCTCCAGAAATGTCAGTCTTTTCACTTTGACTTGTCAGATCTTACAATCTAACGTAACCCTGTGGCCCGTTCTAATTTAGTTTTTCCAATATTGAAATAAGATAAAGTGTCCATCACTAATTGCAAGGTTAACAGGGCTCAATTTGACTAGACTGATAACAGGCTTCCCCCTCCTCATAGCCCACGACTCTTTGTTTGCGTAGTTATAAAAGTAAGCATACATTTCATTTATAAGCGCCTTTCAAAACATTCAAGGACACTTTACAGTTATTGTTGAAGATGAACAAAAAAAAGGCTTTGATTAGTGTGTTCATTACATGGCTGGCCCTCAGTCTAAAAGGATGGGAAATAATTATACAGGCTGTCAAGAGCCACAGAATGTTATCCAACACAGTCCCACACAAATGCCGCAATACAAAGTAAAAGATGCAAAGTGCAAAGGGTGAAAGATTCCCTGCAATGAACATTTTTATCGTTGTCGGACTTGACATGCTGATGCCGCTATACCCCTCCCTTCACCTATGAACCAGCTTTCTTATGTTTATTCATGTAGCACAAATGGCTCCAAATGGGGTGCGGCTGTAGCAATGATGAAGCAGCAGGTACTTTCCCGATTTGGCACGTAATGATCACTTGATTGTTTAGTACCTTCCAGTTGACTGCCCCTCAATAATAATAAATTAGGTTGACTGGATGAGAATAAAGCAAGCCTGACAGAGTACCCAAAATGTGAAGGAGAGGGCCAACAAAACAGATCAATCTAAATGTTGTTTATGATGTTAATGGTAGATGAGATTTAATGTACTGATGTATTTTCCAGTGTATAAGGTGCATTGGAGTACCCCCAAAGAATGGTATATTATCAAACTTTTTTCCATATACTGTAGAACTCAGGAGTTGGGGTGCGCCTTGGGGTGCGCCTTATACTTTGGGGTGCCTCAAAGTATAAGGCGCACCCCAATGAATGGTGTATTTTCAAACATTTTCCATGTATAAGGCACACCACATTATAAGGTGCTACAGTCGAGGCTAGGGTTCCGTTTTATATATCCCAGCATGGACCGCGCACTACTTCTTCTACAGGGGAAATGGAGTCGTTGCATCTGACAGTAGTTGTGAGACCTGTTGTGGATCAATATTACTTCATATATAAGGTGCAGGGTCATCTTTTGAAGAAAATTAGGCTTTTGCGCCTTATACAACGGAAAATACAGTATACAGCAAAAGAGTTCAACCATCGAGCTAAAATGGGATTGCATAATATTGTTTGGGGAAAGGAAAGAAAAAGGGAAAGTTTGGCAGACAACAAAAAGGCAGGTATGACGAAAAATTACAACATGGCGAGAAAACAAAATTCTGAATTGAACCACATGGCATGTAAACATAGCCTAGACAAGTGGTTCTTAACTTTGTGATAGGTACCAAAACCATTCAGTTCAAATCCAGATCCACCGAAGTCTTAGTGAAAAACAAATATATAATTGGAGAAGTGTTCCTTAAGTTTTGCCAGGGCGTGGAATGCCAAATCATGCAGATAGGACACTGAGCCCCATCACATTCTGTGATGCATGTGAATCCATGTTGTACAGACCGACCATTTTCTTTTTTTGTTCAACATAACATTTTAAAACATTACCAAAGGAAAACAAAGGGAAAAAAATCACACAAAATGCTATTCCGACAGTCATACTCCGACTACTGTGCCAACTAAATTTCCCACAGCATTGATTGAACAAGCAATATAGTGTGATTATCTCAGACAGTGATCTCAGCCAGTGATGACCAAGTGGGTGTGTCATCACTAAATGACATGTTGAATCAGTTGTGTCTAACCTCCTCCGGAAAGCACAATTTAGATTGGATTATCCTGACCTAGGTTGGTGGAAAGCGCAATTTTGATTGGATGATACTGGCCGTTCATGTTGAAACAGGTAAACGGCCCTTTTAAATAACCCACGAGTACAAAAAAAAGAGGAGTCTCGTACACTTGAGGTTGAATGGACCGAAGGATTCACCTTTGTGGAGAGAAAATGTCCTGATTCTAATTTGCAATGAAACAATACCAACGATGAAACAGTCAAATTTCAGTGGCAATTTCACAAGCCCCATGCTAACGTTAGCATCAATATACTTCTGTGAGACAGCAGAAAGTAAGTGTGGAAGCTAATGAGCCGTGTGCAGGCTAGCTAGCAGTAACTTCACATATGTACCTGGATATGGACTTTCATTCCGATCGTTTGGCTGGATTTTTACCAATCATGAGGAATGGAAAACCATTCATGTTAATGGTGAGTACTATCACAAAGTTATTTGAAATAATACATTATGACATGCGGGCGTGTTTGTGTGTGTGTGTGTGTGTGTGTGTGTGTGTGTGTGTGTGTGTGTGTGTGTGTGTGTGTGTGTGTTGTGTGTGTGTGTGGGTCTCACTAAAAAACATTTCTAAATATTTCACTTTTATGGCTCTTTTAGTCAAAAGGGTTCCTGACCCCTGGCCTAGATGTTACCTTGACATTTGCTTCTTATGTGAACATGAATAAATATAAGCATGATGACAGCACAAAATAAAACATTTCAAAAGTCTCATAAACGATCAGGTGATTCGCAAAAGAATCACACCCCCACCCCTACCCCTGTCTCTTGTTGATTTATTAACTGCAACAAATAGAGACGGTGACAGAAAAGCCGTAAGAAAAGAGCCAGAGGTGCTGTTTTAATCTACATAAGAAGAGAAATGGAGGTGCAGCTGATTGATTGTGACTCTGGAACACATCTATCAGCATTTCTGCCTCATATAACTGTGACGACTGCAATTTTGTTTTTTTTTTTTTTAATGTTTTTTATGTTTTTTTTTTTTTTTTTAATACAAATTCCTCTTTTCTTAATTGTGCCATTGTCTGTTCTTTTCATATCATAGCAAATGCCCTTTCATAATGTCCAAGAT
Organism: Hippocampus bargibanti; assembly: GCF_051943395.1. Taxonomy (NCBI): domain Eukaryota; kingdom Metazoa; phylum Chordata; class Actinopteri; order Syngnathiformes; family Syngnathidae; genus Hippocampus; species Hippocampus bargibanti. The sequence goes on along the minus strand of NC_142751.1, from coordinate 5,775,106 downwards.
ATTGATGTCAACAGTGAGTAAAGGTACCTTGTATCCTAAAAGGGAAATTAATCACCCTCTGCCCACTTATGGACTTTTTCAATGAACCTCTTGACACCAAGTTCAATTGGACATTAGCTACCAAATAAAGTGAAAGTAGGGAAGCCAAAACAAACAAACAAACAAAATACACGTTGAGACGGCTACAAAATAGAATGAACACAATTTGGAATAAGGAACACATCCATCCATCCATCCGTGATACCGGCCACATTGTAGTTAGGTTTTCCTCTTGAGGGCCGTTTTGAATTTGGGGAAACCATTACATTGTTTCATCTCCTCCACGTATTAGACAAACGTTTCGTTTTCTAATCTGAGGTTAAGAAAAATGACTGTTATTGTGGTCTACAATAAGAGTAGTTGAAGCTAGACTAAGAGCAGAAGTGAACATTTGTGAGCAGCAGTATGGCTTCATGCAAAAAAAAAAAAAAAAAAAAAAAAGAGTACGACAGATGCAGTGTTTGCTTTAAGAATGCTGATAGAGAAGTACAGAGAAGGTCAGAAGGAATTGCATTGTGTCTTTGTAGATCTGGAGAAAGCGTACGACAGGGTGCCCAGAGAAGAGCTGTGGTATTGCATGAGGAAGTCTGGAGTGACAGAAAAGTATGTCAGAGTGGTGCAAGACATGTATCATGACTGTAGGACAGTTGTGAGGTGTGCTGTCGGTGTGACTGTGTCATGATCTGGTTGGCGACCAACGGGGGGCGCTGTCGGCCCCGCCTGCACCTGCACAGGTGCTGGTCGTCCCGATCAGATTGGCGAACAGCGGGTAGCGACGTCAGCCCTGCCGGCAGCCTCGCAGGTGCTGGTCGTTAAGATCAATGACACTTAAAAGGACACCTGGCACGATCATCCGGTGCCGATTCATTGTTTGTTTGCTGCTTGTTTGCTGCATGCATTGTGTACGTGTTTGTTTAACCTTGGCGGACTTTTACACTTGGTTTTCTTTTGCTACTTTGTATTTTTTCCATTCAGATCATTTTGATGTTTTACATTTTGTTACTGCTGACCTTTATTTTAATACAATTTGTCAAACAACCTCCTGCTCCCTCCTGCCTGCTTTTTGGGATCCGAACCCGCCATCACCACCTCGCAAAACCGTGACAGACTGAGGAATTCAAGGTAGAGGTGGGACTCCACCAGGGGTCAGCTCTGAGCCCCTTCTTGTTTGCTATGGTGATGGAGAGGCTGACAGACGATGTTAAATAAGAATATCCTTGGACCAGGATGTTTGCAGATGACATTGTGATCTGTAGCGAGAACAGGGAACAGGTGGCGGAGAAACTATAAGTGTGGAGATATGCCCTGGAAAGGAGAGGAATGAAGATCAGTCGCAGCAAGACAGAATATATGTGTGTGAATGATAGGGATCCAAGTGCAAGAGTGATGCTACAGGGAGAAGAGATAAAGAAGGTGGGGGATTTTAAGTACTTGGGGTCAACTGTCCAGAGCAATGGAGAGTGTGGAAAAGAGGTGAAGAAGCGTGTCCAGGCAGGCTGGAGCGGCTGGACAAAAATATCAGGTGTGATGTGTGACAGAAGGGTTTCAGCTAGGATGAAAGGTGTATAAAACAGTGGTGAGACCAGCCATGATGTTTGGACTGGAGACAGTGCCATTGACGAAAAGACAGCAGAGCTGGAGGTAGCAGAGCTGATGGTTTTCTTTGGTGACCAGGTTGGATATGATCAGGAATGAGTACATTAGAGGGACAACTCATATTAGAGGCTTTGGAGAGAAAGTCAGAGAGGCCAGACTGAGATGGTTTGGACATGTCCAGAGGAGAGCGAACGCCTATATCGGGAGAAGGATGCTGAATCTTGAACTGCCAGGCAGGAGACCGAGAGGACATGAAGGTAGCTGGTGTGAGAGAGAAGGATGCACAAAACCGGGATAGATGGAGGACATTGATTCGCTGTGGCGACCCCTGAAGGGAAAAGCCGAAAGGAAAAGAAGAAGAAGATTGTGGTCTACAATACGACAATTTGAAATTTTGGTTTGGACTTTGGCAAGCATCATGGCACTTGACATGCTTGACTTTCGTTCACGGACCGAATAAAATTATGTGGCGAGCCAGATTTAGCCCCGGGACTTGACTTTGACACATGTGCGTTATACCATTGAATCTCAATCTTTATAGAACCGAGGCAATATTTTGGTTTGAAAAATTGCATGGCATGCTCCCACACAAAAATGACACAAAGGGTGGCAACACATCAATTATAATGTCGACTTGCTTCGTTCTGCTGTCAATTCTCTAATCACGGACACGGGGCATTTATACGGTTCGCGATCACCTCGCCAAGGCCGGATGATTGACTCACCTCGCCACCAAACCTGGACTCTTCCTTCGATGCGCGAGTGTATCCGGTCCGAGGTATTTTCCCTGCATCCCGTAAATTTATGTCATTTTGCACCCTCGTGTGCCATTTGCTTTTTGGCGTAGTAAGCGTTGTCGTATCACCCCCTGTCTTCTTACTCGCTGTGTTTTCTTTTATTTGTGAAAAAACATCCTGCTTGGTTAGTACGTCTCTGCCACCTGCTTTGGGATCCCAAACATTCCACTACGTTCCGATGAGTCAGCTGCCGTCACTCTCGCTCGGCACGTGACAGCTACGGATGACTCGGCTACAGGATGTTCTTTTCTCTTAAAATATCTATCCAATGACACTTGCTCTCACTCCCAAAGCCACATCACTAGATTTAACAGCCTCCTTATTCTTTAATATCGTAGTGATCGTAGATTTCGCCATGCTGTATTCCCTAGCCATATCAGACACTCGCACACCTCCTTCATATTTTGCGATTATATTTCTTTCTTAAATGCAATAGTTGTACGCACTACTTTTCTTTTTTCACTTGTAGGAGCTCTTACTTTCTTTTGAGGCATGATTAGGGGCTAAAACTCTTCGTACACCTATATTAAACGCTGGAGCAAAACGCAGCACGTCCGCAAGCGACAACAGTTGGTCACGGAGAGAGCGATACACCCGTACGCCGCTCAGCACCCCACCCTCGCGTCGTACCAGCGTTCGAACACCGATTGTTGTTCAATCTGCGAAGCAAGAATTTCTCGAATATTTTGTTCCAACTCCGATTTGTTCGAACTGTGAGTCGTTCGAAAACCAAGGTTCCACTGTACAACAGTCACTCTCACACTCACACCTAGGGACAATTTGGAGTGGTCAATCTGCCTGCCATGCATGTTTTTGGAGTGTGGGAGGAAACCAGAGGACCTGAAGAAAAACCACGCGGGCCCGGGGAGAACATGCAAACTCCACACAGGGAGGCCGGACCGGGACCACTGTGCACTGTGAAGCCGGTGTGCTAAGCACTGGACCACCAGGCCACCTGAACAGAGATATGTTATTTGTTATTCATGGCCACACATTGTCGCATGAATTGCGACAATGTCCTCTGCAACTTATTATGAGCAGCATCACAGAACAAGTTGACTTTGTTCCAGTTAAGCACACCTTGAGGTATTAATCACGAGGTAGTGTGATTCTAACTTCATCCGCAATCAAAAGATCGGATTTAGGGGGATATTTTACTCACTGTAACTTTCACTGGATTTTTTTTTAATTTACCCAAATTGATTATGTCTTGTGGACATAAAATAATCTGGATAAAGATAAAGTGATTTAGGTAGATGAACTATAGATGTAAAAATATATCTGGATGATATATTTATATTTATATACAGGTGATTTTATTTTAGCTAGTCGCTTGACAAAATTACATTGAGTAAATTCAACATACATTTTTTCCCCAGTATAGTTTCTGTGTCTCAAAAAAAGTATTCATTGGTACTGGGGGTATAAGTTGCCACATAAAACCAAACAGGTAAGCTTAAGTTATAAAATGAACCCCGTCTTGTACAAAAAGGTGAATAGAAGACGGTTGGGTTAGATTCTTGAAATGTCAAATAATCAATGTTTGAACTTTTGTTCGACTTTGACTCATCTTGTGTGACCTCAAGAATGCAATCAAGCGAATAACTCATTGATTTTGGAAATTTGTGATCACAGTTCACAATTGTTAAATAACAAAAGACCACACTAGACAAAATGATGTTACGTTACACAAAAAAACAATTAAATGTATGATAGAAGATAAAGAACAAAGAGAGTTTCACCTTAGTATTTTTAAGAAAACACATCAAGCTTCTCCAACAACTTGCAGCATTGCTCAAATTCATTGTAAAGTCTTAGCAATCAAAAGGAATATTATGCTTCGAGATGGAAAATTCTAAGTACCGGTCAATTAAAACGAAAGAAAGAAAGCAACAAATTAAGATTAACTATTGTTAGTATTTGTAAGTAAATTTTACTCTCGGAACATGTTGCCCAAATGTTACACACAGGGCTTTAAGTACATTAAGCAATTTATTGACCCTAATATAAAAGCTTGTATAACAACTTAAAAAAACAACACTAAGTTGAAGTGATTTTCAAGAACAATCGAAATAAATCCTTGTAAATATAACATACGAATCTAGTTATTCAATGAGATAGTGTGGCCATTTAAACGCACCATACCTGCAGTTTGACTACTGGTGGTTTCGGTGTTACTCTCAGATTCGTTTTTTGTGTCCTCTCAGTCTAAACGTATCCTTCGAATGTTCAGGTAAGTCCGGTTGCAGGCGAGTCATCGGGAGCATCGAGACTAGGTTCTTTGTTGCTCTGAGAAACAAACTGCAACGCGATACCTGTGGCGACCGAAAGCAAGGTAACAGGTGTCTGTTTTCAAAACCAGGTGATCAAGTGACCTGCCCCCACCAGAGTACTCTCGTGTACTCCCTGCCTCCTCCCACGAACGCCCTGCATGTTGTTTGTTTTCAAACGTTGAATTTCCATCGGAAACTCGCCCGTAATAGCCGAATCGGACGCAAGCATTTGTCTGGTGTGAAGGAAAGTACCGGTAATTTAAAACAAAAATCGCTCTCAATCCCCGAAAGAATCGACCACAAGAGGGTGTCATTGCCATTGCACTTAAACGGGAGTTGTCACACACTGTGGACCAAAATATTGGTACAATGCATCAGTACAACTGTGAAGCATCAATAACAAGTCAAACAAATGATCTGTACGTTCTGTGACGTCCACACTCCCGTTGTCCTTTTTCTACAAGGACAATCTTGTTCAATTCGTCCCAAAAACAGAAGAGAAAATCAGAACTTGCAAATGTTAATTCCACCAGTGAACAAATGTGTTCTATTTTTCATTTATCTGAAAGACAAGCACGTACTTGGTCATATTAAATAATTAAGAGTAAGGCTCTGCAACAAGTGATATTTTATCATTCAAACTTGAACATAAAACATTAAAAGACCTGATGTGTTTGGGAAAAAACACACCGGTTGAGGTGAGCGTGAAAAATACATTAAGCGACACAAAGTTAATACCAATTGTGTTTTGCTGTTGGCCGGTGTTATCGAGCAATAATAAGACATCCGCCGAATCTGTTGTTGTAACCACTTCAATGTTTTGAAGCAAAATGCATCCATGTTTTATTGTCTGCAAATTCAGGGTGTACCCAGACTACTGCCTGAAGAGAACCGAGATAGGCTCCAGCAAGCCCGTTGACCCGCGTGAAGATGAGAAAATGGATGGATTGATGCTTATTGTCTCCACAAAGAGGCCCGCATTTTCTTTCACAAATGCTATGATGTCATGAAGCTGAATGAAAACTGTCACATAGTGTGTACTTAATTATTTACGGTATACTGTTCCCCACCCACTCTTGCCCTCCAAAAAAAAAAGCCATTTTCAAGATGGACTTTTTAAGAATAGATGGACATCATTAAGAAAGATGGGACAGTTATTTCCTGGCTCATGGTACCCTCCAGTCTCGTGGACTTGTAGTAAATCACACCTCACTTTTTACAGTCGCAGCTGTGGATTGATTCAGATGTAGCATTACTGAAGGCTCAGCTATAAAATGCACGGTTCGGCACTGACGTGTACTTAATTCAGGATGTCATTTAATTCTGGGAAGACTTCCTAGGCCTCAAAGATATCAGTCTATGAGTTTTTTTATTTTTTGCATTCACATGTTGAATGACATGGCAATGCTTATCCAAGAAGACAAAACTAGCGTAAGCATTTGTATGCAATTTTTCTATTTCTAATTTGAAATTGAAAATAATATTTTGTTAAGGCGCTACAGTCGAGGCTGGGTTTAAGTGCCCATCTATACAATTTCTGAACCGCTTTATTCTCAGATATGTAGCGGAGGTGCTGAAGCCGGTCCCAGCTGTGTTCGGGCAGCAGGCAGGGGACACCCTGAACCGGTTGCCAGCAAATTGCAAGGGACACAGAGATGAACAACCATGAGCATTCACACTTAGGGAAAGTGAAAAGTTTTCAATCAGCCTGCCAGGCATGTTTTTATGATGTGGGTAGAAACTGGAAGACCCGGAGAAAACCCACGCGCACACAGGGAGAACTCCACACACAAATGCCAGATCGACCTCAGCACTGTATGGTCGACGTGCCATTTGACCACAAGGCCGCCCAGTTTAGCCCTTCCCCTCCCCCATATCTGATCAAATGCACTAAAATTACACTAAAATGGGGTTTTCTGTCACCAAACTATCGGGTGCGCAAACATTCTCTGCCGTCACGTCCAGCATGGCATAGCTTAGTCTCCCCAAACCCCCAAATAATGTAGCATGAAAATCAATATGCACAAATTTGAAACCTGACCGCACATGGGCCTGTCTATAAAAATAGTGTGTCACAAAATTATTAACCTTTCCTTGAACTCTTGTGTACTGAACTAAGCATGATTAGTCCCCTAATTTATTGTCAAAATTAAAAATATTGTTAATACGTTTTTGTTGTTGTTTTTTTTTTTGTAAATGATTTTGCTTTAATGTCAGAGCAGATTTTCTGCAAACACCATCTGCAGCCTGGAAACCCTCCTACTGATAATTACAAATTTGATACATTCAGACTGTTATCTCCCACATGGAGATGTGCATTTCGGAAGTAGAAAGCACAGCGGGAGATCCATGGGGGTTTGGCACCCGAGGCTATAAAACATCAGACTCATATTTTAACATACACTAAACTGTGGTATCTTGGAAAGGAACATTGATGAAATATGGCAGGAGGACAATAAAACGCAGCGACAACCCGTAAATTACAACTATTTTTAAAGCAGGATTAAGTGCAGCGGGAGTGTTTTAATTAGTACCGTGTTTGAAAGCGTGGCTCAGGACCTGCGAATTAATACTAAGATTAAAAATAGTGTTTTCTACAAAAATATAGTGGTTCACAGATTCATTTTCAGCCATAGATGGAGACTTTATTTACATTACATACGTATTAACAGAGAGAAAGTCTGCCACAAACAGCATCATGCCAAAAAAGAAAAAAAAGGTTTGTGTTTGCATGTGCGTATGTGCCGATACAGTATATCACATGAGACGGCCCGGTTACCTGCTTTGAATGTGAGCGTGGAAGGTTGTTTGTCTCTGTGTGCCTTGCGAAGTTCCGCTGGTAAACAGTTCAAAGTACAGTGATACCTTGGCTTACGAACGCTTTAGCGAACAAACTTTTCACGAACATTAAATTTGCGAGAATACAATCTTGGCATACAAACTAGTTTTCGGGAAACACACAAAGCGCCACAATGGCTGACAGACTAGTATTCGGCGGAAGAACACCAAACCACACAGCCAAACAGCGGCGCCGTGGCTGCCGGACTACTTTTCCACACCCACTTTCTTTGAGTGCACGATCGAGGTGTGCGTTTGTGTGACTTAGCTAAGGGTGTTTCTGTGTTGTCTAAGCAACGGTCTCAGGCAATAAAAGAGGTTGAAAAACTTCTGTCGATTTGGATTAACGAAAAGCAGCTGGCAGGGAACAGTGTGTTAGGGTATTATCACCTAGAAAGCACGGCAACTTCACTTGTTACTCATCCAGTTATGAATATGATTCAAATAGTTCTGAAGAGGAAAGGATACATGTTTGCAATTGATTAAATAATTTATTCTGTGCCATTTTGAGGCAATAGTGGGGGAAAATGTAGCACTAAAAAAGAGGCAGAATATGGCGACAAAGCTCCGTGTAAGGAATTAATCAGCCCCTTTCCAGGCTGATTAATTCCTTACACGGAGCTTTGTCGGAGCTTGTTTTACAGTAAATGTGTCCATATGTCTATTTTGTCCATTATGTTTGCATCAAGTATTCAACCAATCAGTTGAAAAAGTGAAGTTAGTACCTGTAAATCAATGTATCCGTCATTGTCTGCAGCAAGACGCGAGTACTTGACCTTTTTGAAGGCGCCAGTATCTGCCTCTGCTTGGTTTCAGTGGAGCAAAGAAACTACAGTGACACACAAACACGTACACACATGCGCACACACACACACACACACACACACACACACACACACACACACACACACACACACACACACACACACACACACACACACACACAGGCACACACACGCGCACACACACACACACACACACACACACACACAGGCACACACACGCACACACACACACACACACACACACACACACACACACACACACACACACACACACACACACACACACACACACACACACACACACACTTATTGCATTTTGTTTATCTGAGCAATGCAAATGTTACCATCGATTACAGTGTAGAGCTTGGGTCGAGTCTCACCCTATATTTGCGAGTGTTACTAATCAAATCGTTATTAGATTATTAATGAGGGAGAAAAAAACAAGTACTGTAATGAAAAACATGGGGACACGGACATGTTGACATATGTGATATTCTGATGAAGTTTAAGAATGAATTTAGTCGTATACTAGGAGCGTTAGAAGAAAAATGTTCGAGAAAAACACAAATCTGCTTTCGGAAACTAAATTGAAAAAAAATACCAGCACCCAACAGATTATGTTTTAAGGGAAAGAAGCACGTTTGTTTGGCAATTTGCATACTCGGCACAGCAGCCAATCAGAAGCCTGTTTCGTCCTTCGGACTATACCCTAACTGTAAAGTGTACTTGAAAGTTTTGAAAGCCGCGTAGAAAGAGTAGGCCACGCGCCTTTGAGCAGACAACGCAACACAAACATTGTTTTATGCACCATGACGACAAACAACAACTGGGGCAAAATCTTCAGCAAGGAATATTTACCATAAATTAAGCATTTGTGGTAGGAACTTCCTTAATTTAAAAATCCTTTATACTTCACAAAATGTTTTTTTTTTTTTTTTTTGCGATTAGTCATTTTATTGTGTTTCAAGTCGTGAGAAATGGAAGTCGGAAAAAATATCGATATAACCGGACTATCGATATATCCGATCCTGCGGCATGTAAATTTTCTCCTTGCGTTCATAGAAATAGTATCGCAATAAGCAGTACTATCGATATAAACGGTATCGATATAACGAGACTACTGTATTTACAGTAAAACGACATAAGCTTTGATTACCACACAAACATTTATAAAATTTGTAAAACAAAAAGAGCCATGCGATTGGCTGGCAACTGATTCAGGGTGTCCCCCACCTAGTGCGCGAAGACGACTGGGATAGGCTCCAGCCCCTCCTGCATTTTCCTGGAACGTTAGAGATGCAGTAAAAATAGCGCATGAGTGGCATTCTGAAGCGTTGTATCAGTGGAGTTCATGCATCAAGGGCTTGGGACCCCTGGAGACACAGGAAAGGCTTGTGTTCCATCAAGATATGCTTTCAGATGAGAAAGTTGTGAAACCTCTCACAGACCCAGGTCATCCCCAGAGCCTCCTTCTCCACTTGAGCATATCTCTGCTCCGTAGATGTGACCGACCGTGACACGTAGGTTATGGGCCTCCATTTTCAGGTCATTGCGCAGCATCCCGTAGCTACAATGCTCTGTCAGCGCATACAGTGCAGTGACGAACTAATCCGCACTTTGCACTTCCTTCTGATAGCGCATATTTAATGCAGCACACTCGAATATGATATTTTTCTTGACAACAAAGAAGTCTTGGGGTCCCCTACGCACTCCTTGTTATGTGCACTGTTGAACCTCCGCCAAATTCAGCCCACGTAAGATGTCATCAGCCTTGTCAGCCATGCAGAAAATAAATGTATTCACTTGATTTTCTTCAGAACTAGCATTCAGGTTACTTGCCAGGCGGAATCTCTCGAATCTTTTGATCCATTTGTCTGACTCCTGTGGTTTTGAAAAGTCGAAGGGTTCTGTTGGCTGGATGTTGAACGTGGTGCATGGCCCCGCGGTGTTAGCTCGTGCCGAGGTTCCTTTCTCTCCGTCGCTCATTTCAACTTTTCCTCTCCACCGCATGTCCAAAAGATCCTCTTCGCGCACACCTCGTCAACCACAGGACTTCTGACACCATGTCGTGTTGTCAAATGAGGCACACGTGAGTCCAGCTGTTGCGTTAACGTGGTCTCTTTTATTTGACTTACCGATGCGTATCCGTTTCGCTCAGTCACTCTCTCGTATGGTTCTGCGCGCCCTGCTGACATCATCACCCAGTAACTGTAATCTTGTTGTCAACGATTACACTACCCTGAGGTTTATTTTAACAATAAAACTTCGAAGAAGGGCGGCCTGGTCGTCGAGTGGTTAGCATGCCGACTTCACATGCCAGTGTTCCCTGTGAGGATAAGAAATTTGATGGATGGACAACATAAAAATCATCACTGGGAGGTAAACACAGCTGACATGGTCTTGTATACCAATGTTTTGAGCCAAGGTATGTTTTTTTACATCAGAAAAGTTTTGCGGCACACCACAAATTATGAAATGACAATCTGAACAATATATTTAATTACAAATTAATTTCTCAATTTATTTATACTCAGTCAGTGTGAAACTACAAGGTAACTAGCTTTCTCATTTACCTTTGTGGTTTTTCTTCTCAAGGTTGCCTGTTTCTTCAAAAATAGCTTGTTTTGAAGCGACTGGTGTTTTGTTTGTATATGCCGTTTAAGTTTGCTCGGCACAAAATCAAGCCTGTAATTCACGCTTTGGGCACTCTCTTTTGTCCATGTCATTGCAGAACTGATGGTTTATTGATTCTGTTTTCGGGGCAGGGTTTAATGAAACAAAAGTAATCATCTCAATGTAATGTAAATGAATTCCGAGATTAATTCTGTTTATGTCCCCCTACCCTCAAACAAACAAGTTTTCAGGGAATTTTCAAGCTTTTTTGTTTGTTTTTAGATATGTGGAACCCTGTCCAGCCTCCCTGTGTGGAGTTTGCATGTTGTTCTCCGGGCCCGCTTGGGTTTTTTCCAGGTACTTCCGGTTTCCTCCCGCATTCCAAAAATGGCAGACTGAACACTCTAAATTGTACTTATGTGTTATTCTGAGAGCGGATGGTTGTTCGTCTCTGTGCGCCCTGTGATTGGCTGTCCACCAATTCAGGGTGTGTCCCACCTAGTGCCCGAAGACGGCTGGGATAGGCTCCAGCACCCCCCACGACCTTAATGAGGATAAAGCGGTCTGGAGAATGGACGGATGGATGGACGAATGGATAGTTACATGGATTACCTTGTCAACCTTGTCAGTTTGCTATGCTGGGAATCGACAAGCCAATGGTGACTGCTGAGTACAAAAAAGAATATAAAAAAATCATGCCAAGCCCTACAAAGTGGAAAATGTTAATATAAGTCAATACTTAATTTGTTTGTTTGTGTTTGGTATTTATTACCAACCACGTTTACACTATGTTCACACAAAAATATGAAGTAAACCTAATTACCAAGTGTTCATGCTTACCTCACATAATACACTCGTTTGGAGGTGGTTGAAAATTATATTAATTCAAGTCAACGGTTCATTTGTTTGTGTAATCAGTCCAATCATTGTCTGTTGTCAACCCAGGAGCTTTTAAGTTGTAAGTCAAGTTTTAATCAATGTCTTCTGGGCTACCTCTTTGTATTCAGCTGGCTTGGACAAGCCACATCAATTCAATACAAATTCCGGGAGTGTGGCTTGTGTTGGTGGTGGAGTCATCCTATTATGTCTCGAAAAGGTGTGATACTTTTCGAGACATTTCCACTTCTTCCGACAATTGATATTATCTTAGCAATCATAATGGAGTTTGGCAACTTATTTTCTTCGTTGTGACCTTTCCAAGAAACAAATACAGCCGTTCCAGTTTAAAAATAAAAATAAAAAAATTGCTGTTTTCACATGTTCGTACAGGGGGTCAAAAAAAATAAGAGAGACAAACAACGATGATGCATATTTTCTTGTCATATTTTTGACACTAGAGATTCTCAGTAATATCATCAAGCTTTACCGAGGGATGGATGGATGGTCGAAATGACAGGAGGACAAGATGTGGAGTCATAATGCGGTCAGTCAAGGAAATAGAAGTCAGGCGTGGGGCGGGGCTTACAAGGTCAGGTGGGCTTGTCCACAGTTTCTCCCGTGAGGAGAATGGCAGGCGGGAAAGAAACACTTGACTTTCCTTCTTTCTCCTCTGTCTGGAAAGGATAACGCAGCAAAGCTGAGAGAAAGCCCTTCGAGAAAGTTGCAACCGCGAGACGTGCTCCCTGAGGAAGGTAAGATATGGCTTTATTTTTTCCCCGTCCCTCACTGTCCTTACTCCATCCCACTGCTGCCTTGTCTGACTTAGTGGTTTCTCATTGAAAATATTTGGATTGGTCTTCCTCCCATGATCACATCACAAATGCAACTATTTGCATGAATATTGAGGGTTTAATACAAATTTGCCATTCAAGTCAATTCCTTTTTTGCTTGTACACAGGAGGCATGTTTTTTTTTTTTTCAATACTTTTATTTATTCAAACTATACACCATTATCATTATACATTTCAATTAGATGATTTTAGCAAAGCTGAATGAAATTATTTAGTTCGGTTAGAAATGATTGCTATTTGGGGATATTTAAGGACATCGGTGCAAATTATGAAAGTGGGTAAGAGACATTGTCTTTCTCGTTACTGTAGCGATTGACTGGTAACCAGTCCAGAGTGTAGTCATAGGTTAGCTGGATAGACTCCACTGGAAATTCCCTGAACAGGTTCCGCAGTCTGTAAATTAAATGAATGGACATTTCCCGAGACCGGCGACTGTTCAAAGTACGCATTGCGCAACTGCACGCCGCAAATGGTCAAGGTTAATAAAACTTAATGATTACAATTATGGATCAATTGAATTATGACTTTAGGCATCTACCCTGGAGAAAGCAGCAGTCTAGAAGCAGACCTCAAAATGTGAAGCAATTCATCACAGTTTACATGGCAGATCAAGTGTGTGTGTGTGCGTGCGTGTATGTATAAAAAAAAAACCCAATCCATTAAAAAATGTTTCATTTCATTAGATTTGGAATGCTGGCACGCAATGCAGCACGGTAATAATATTACATTGTGAAAGCTAGCATTATTTATTTTCTATTTCTAATCAGAAAAATGGCCTCAAAATATGATCAGGCTAAAGCTATGAATAATTCATTCGCCATTACAAAGTCAATATGTATTTTTCAACGAGAGGAAAAACAAGCACATTTTTGTTTGTTTATGTCTTCAATACATTGATATTTTGTTGGAGTACACAAGACTGCATGATCTAACGCAAAGATACAGGAGCGAAAAACGCTACAAAACATCACAGCTGCAGGCAAACTAATGTCTCCAGGGTTGTTTTTGCGCCATTAAACTGCTATTGATTAATTCTGCAAAAAGCCAGCCACATTGTAATTCAAAACACGGTCAACAGTTCATTTGAATCATAAATGCGGCAATAAATGTTGTTTTGATGCTTATTTCAAAACTTTATTTACTTTGTTTCTTTTCTTGCATCCGTTTTGAGTTTTTGGTTTTTTTAAATTTGTCCTATAAAAGATTGCCTGACGAGGGTCGCAGGTCGTGCTGGAGTGTATCTTAACGGGTAATAAGTTACTAGTGATGGCAAAATGAGGCATCATGAAGCAATGAGGCTTTTTTTTGGCCAATGCATCATGAGGCCTCATTTGTTGCACTGCGCCATCATGTGGAAAATAAATGTCATGGCAGAGAGAGTGATGCAACCATAAATGCAACCATGGATTTGATGAGGTCAAAATGTATGCAGGATTACGGCCAACAAAGAAAAAAAATGAAGATGGCAGGATTCTCACTTTTATCTCAGAATTCAAACTTTAAAGTGAGGATTCTCACTGAGATTAAAGTCAGGATTATAAGAATAAAAATAAAACTGAGAATCATGCCAACTTTATTTTTTTTCTTTGCTAACCATAATGCACTTGCGTAAAAATGATAGGTAGTTGTGATGTGAATGAATGAGCGTGTTACTTGAAAGAATAATTGCTTTACTTTATACATTCCTTGCTTTTTTGTTGTTTTTGTCTTGTTATTGTGTTTTCTTTTGTCACTTTATGTTATTGTGCGTTACGTGGAACGGATACAGATTGTTTTTCAGCAGTTTTGGCCACGACAATCATCAAGGAGGAGACTGTGCTGAGCGGTTGCGCCTTTCGGCAGCATGAATATGCCAGTACTGTTTTTGAATGGGAGGAATGTCGGAGCCATTCGACTGCCATCGCTGGACACCAAAGGGGCCATTGTGCTTTTTTGCGCCTGTAATGGGCAGCATCTTCACAGCCCCGCTTTGTTTAGCGGAAAGGTCAGTGCCGTTGGACGGTCTGCGGCTGGATGGATGCATGGCTTGAGGAACCTGCAATAAGAAGAAAGGAGCGTCAGCGCAGAGCGCCGATGCGTATGTGGAACTGTCGCGGCTTGGAATTGAAGCGGATTTATGTGAGACAGGAGATGTGAGACAATGTCTTTTCGTCAATGGATGCTACAGCTTCGTGTTTGCTTTCAACATTTAGCTTGTAGTAGACGTACAAATTCCACCATGACGTCCCTGATCCACTGCTGACATGGATGCTTTGATCCTCTCCTCTTTCAACTAGAACTGCTTCATGTCATCACAAAGAGGGTACAGCAAGTCCTGAAGAATGAATAACTCTGTGTCTTTGTGTTGTCATATTTGTTATTTTTATTTTTTTCCCAAGATGGCGGCGCGTGAACATGCAGCGGCTCCCCTCTCCCGGCAAATTGGCATTTTCATGTTTATTATGTTTGTTAAAGTAATTATAAGTGCCTTGCATGCTGGGTCCGAGAGGACAGTAATTTCATCTGTGCTGTATGTCATACATATTAGCATATTTGACAATAAAGCTGACTTTGACTTTGATTGACACACAAACAAGGAACAAGACACACTTTTCATTCACTTTTCTTGGGCCAAATTCATCTCTCCAGAGTGGACAATTTATCCATCCATCCGTCTATCCATTCATCCATCCATTTTAGCTACCTACATACCTTCAGTGGTCAAGATGTACAAAGGGCAAGAAGGCTTTTAACATTACAATAAAGGCAACTGTAATGTACCCGTTTATCATTTTTGTCACTTTGCTGCCGTTGCACTTTTTCCGTATTAAACATGAGCGTGAATGGAACGTGAAATAGAAAGTCATGAGCCCGAGACTTTATGACTCCCATATGGTTATTGACCACGATGGTAAAAGAGTCCTATTCTCTCACCTTGAGGGAATAGCTATAAATAGGGCTCATTCATCTACTTTGGACTCACCTACAGCGGACAGGTGTCCTCACAAATCACATTTTGGAACAAATCCCATTAATGCATTAGCAGATAATGAAAAGCAGACATCATTGGGATACTGCATACTTGGTAATTCAAAGGTCAAAGTTTAGCTTTGACTGCATCATACTTATTCACATATTTATTTGTTTTTTAATGTTATATATCATATCTACATGAAGAACTACTGGTTAACAAATTGTTTAACCAGCGATACAAGTTTTTTTTTTTATTCTGTGCAAAAAAATCTTTTGCCCAAGCAGTTTGTTGTCTACAAACCAGGTTGATATTCCATCAAGGCGAGTGTGTGTGTGTGTGTGTGTGTGTGTGTGTGTGTGTGTGTGTGTGTGTGTGTGTGTGTGTGTGTGTGTGTGTGTGTGTGTGTGTGTGTGTGTGTGTGTGTGTGTGTGTGTGTGTGTGTGTGTGTGTGTGTGTGTGTGTGTTTATTTCTCCGCTGGCTGTTCGTCTTTTGTTAAAGCTTTACACTCATTGGAGAGCCAATCATGGCTGTCCCTTAGCAGAAATGGTAAACAAATGGTGAAATAGTTTTATGTGTTGATTAAGGGTCTGCCAGTATCAGGATATTTTTTAAAAGAATGAATTGCTTAATTCTTGTCATATAATGCAGGGCGTGGTGGTGGTGGAGGTGTTTGGTTGGAGATGAATGGGTGGTAATGGCCAAATGTGGGGGCATCCACAGTGCCCTCCAGTCCCATCCTCCATTTTTCAAAGGGCATACGACAGGATGTGTGTGTGTGTCTGTTTCCACACACACATCACAAGATTTTGTATTCACAAGATGTCCGTGTATGAAAGGTCTGATGTAAGATACAGTAAAGCAGGGAAAGACATTTACAGGTGCAAATGTCATTTTGCAGTGGCAGGCTACAGTCAAATAATATTTTTGGAAAGTAGAACCAGGCAAGAAAATCTTTGAGGTGGAAAATATGATCCTATTGCACTTCACTCCACAATGAAATATAATTTTACCAAATATCCCTAGTTTGTCAAATTCCTGCCGAAACCATAAAAAAACATTGCATCATTTCCTGTCAGGTAAGAAGACACCCTCATTCCGCCCAGCGCGGTTTGCCAATTACCCACACATGGCAAACAGGACACAAAATAACATGCGTCCGTTTTCACGCTGAGCGCATGTGCGTATGTTTCTAACTATTTATCCTCCAGGGCATGCCCCAAGTCTTGACTGTTATCCCTCTTTTGGGATGCAAACAGTGTCTTGCAAAGCGTCTTTGCATCAACGGTGGTCCTCGGTTGCAATCGCCCTCATTCATTCTGTAACTGGCGGGTATCTTGTCATTGGTTGACACAACAACAAAAATAGAATTTATTTAGACTTGTTGTTCTGTAAAAGTGTTTGTTTCTATGCGAAACTTTATGTGTGTGTTTTTCTAAAATCGTCTTTGATACTTTATTTATAATGTCACTTCCGCTTCCGTGTCAGGTGTTTTAGATAAAAGCGAGTACGGCGAGACAGACGGAACGAAAGTCTCGAAAGAGAGACACAAGGCGAGCAACTGCTCGATAGAGAACGACAGTCTCAAGTCTATGTCAACGTTTATCTACTTCCGGTTAATAAGGTACACACTCACTGTATCTACCCCAGTCAAGGATGACGCTTCGTACTGATGTCACAACGTTTATTGTGAAACACTTTACGTGCCGTGTAAACTATAAAGGACATTAACACAACAACGTTACAATAAGTTTGACAAAACAATCAGTCAATAAGGAAATTAATAACGTACTGTGTGCACCTTATTAACCGACGGAGCTCTGGGTTGTACATCTTAGAAGTTGTGATATTGCAACAGCAACAGATGCAGGCAGATACACTAGAAACTTCATTAATAGTTGGTTCCCTTGCTTGAATGTTCTCTTGAAATTATCCAGATGGCTTGTGCAGGTTATTTGTGGAGCCTGATTAATGGGATATTTTAACCTCACAGTCTACACGCTGCCTATGAACTATCAATAAAGTTGAAACAAGTCCAAATGTCATTGTGTTCTCACCTTTTCACTTTTGTTTTTTTGTTTCAAGCTCTGTCGTCTCTTTTTCGTGTGTGCGTGTGTTTTTGTTTCTGTAACCCCTCCCCCAGGCTCACTGACCGGTTGTTTGTTTCTGTCTGCCCTGTGATTGGCCGCCAACCAATTCAGGGTAGCCCCGCCTCATGCCCGAAGACAGCTGAGAAAAGCACTCTAGCACTTTCTGCGACCTTAGTGAGGAATTAGCAGTTCGGAAGTGAATGAATGAATGTTTCTGATGCTTAGGTATTACAGCATGACTGAGATATTTTGTTTTTCAGTGGATATCATCTTTGAGCAAGTGGTCATCATTTTACGTCTGTGTGGTGTGTGTGACTGCCACTGATGCAAAGTAATTATCAAACACATATTTACCCGTGACTTTCTGACTGGATGCAGCAGGAATTTTTATTTGTTTGATGTGTGCAATCATAAAAACAATGAAATAATCAGGTGCTTGTCTAAAATGGAACAAAGTCGACTTCTGACAAGTCTCTTTTTTTCCATTTGAAAATCTGCATTTTGTCTCATCTTTGAAAGTTTTTTTTGTGTTTTTCTTTGGCAAATAAAAATGTCATTATAGTGACTTTTTTCTCTTGTTTGAACAGGTCTCTTGCCTCTCAGACCAGTTGGCATGGATGAACACAAGATGCCAAGCCCAGCGGTGATTTTCGCATCAAGTCTGAATATTTGTCATTTCTATTATGCCCCCACCGGATGGATTATGACAAGCCACGGCTGCGTTTGTCTCTCTAAATATGACAGTTTGCCAAACGGGGGAAAATAGCTTCTGGCGGCACAGTGTGATGAAAGCAGCTTTATTTGCAACTTAATTAGATGGACGAGGTGAAAGGTTTGATCATCTGCATCACGAGGAGAAGGTGGGTGCAGATGGGGTACGTATGGAGCCGGTTTGACCAAACTAAAAATACAAGATACAAAAAGCTGGTCAGAGCATGAGTCTCTTTTCTACAGAAGAGACATGTCATAATTGTAGCTCCACCTCAGACCTGAAGGTGGATGTTGCCAAACTGGTTTTCTTGGGAATAGTGCTGGCAGTCTTTGTTGTGTTTGGCGTCCTTGGCAACATTCTGGTGATCCTCTCGGTGGTGTGCCATCACCACTGGCGCTCTGTGACTCATTACTTCATCGCCAACTTGGCGGCGGCCGACCTATTGCTCAGCTCTGCCGTTCTGCCTTTCTCAGCCACTTCAGAGGCGCTTGGCAAATGGGTGTTCGGGCGGTCTTTCTGCAACGTCTGGGCGGCCCTGGATGTCCTCTGCTGCACTGCCTCCATCCTCAGTCTGTGCGTGATCTCTATCGACCGCTATCTCGCCGTCAGCTACCCTTTGCGTTACCCCGCCATGGCTACCGGCCGACGAGGTCTGGCTGCAGTGGCTGCTCTCTGGGCACTCTCGGCTGTCATATCCGTGGGCCCTCTGATTGGCTGGAAGGAGCCTGACCCAGAAGATGACACGGTGTGCCGAATCACGGAGGAGCCCGGCTATGTTTTGTTCTCAGCCCTCGGCTCTTTCTACATACCGCTGGCGATCATTCTCTCCATGTATTGCCGTGTATATAATGTGGTGAGGAGGGAGACAGAAACTCTCAAGATGGGTCGTGAAGGAGCAGGACTGGAGACCGAAGGGGTGATTCTGAGGGTGCACAGGGGGAACGGCGCTCAAACGGCTGAGTGTGAAAAGGACACGGACGGCGGGAGGTACAAACGGGTCACCGGTGTCCTACCCAAGATGCTGAAGCTGCCTAGTGAGGAGAAAGCAGCCAAGACCCTTGGGGTGGTCGTCGGGTGCTTTATTCTGTGTTGGCTGCCTTTTTTCCTTGTCTTCCCAATTGGTAAGTAACTCTTAACACAATCTGTCTCTGTCTCTCTCTTTCTCTCTCTCTCTCTCTCTCTCTCTCTCTCTCTCTCTCTCTCTCTCTCTCTCTCTCTCTCTCTCTCTCTCTCTCATCAAGTGTTGTTTGGTTTATTAGGTTTATTTTAGCAAGCTAAGTAGCTAGCTACTTTGGTTTTTCTTTGGGATACAGTGACTGACTAACAAAATGTTGATTTATGTTTTGGGGTGTTGTAGGCTCCATCTTCCCATCCTGCAAGCCTTCCGAGATGGTGTTTAAGGTCACCTTCTGGCTTGGCTACTTCAACAGTTGCATTAATCCCATCATCTATCCGTGCTTCAGCCAGGAGTTCAAGAAAGCCTTCCATAACGTGCTCCGTGGCCTCTGCTTGAGAAATGGACAGGCCCAAGAAAGCCACAACACCAGCCACTCCGCTAGTTCACGACCAGTATCCAATAGGTCTGATTTTGCTACGCCAAACAATGCTTCTTTGTGGAACTGCTGCAGTAAGCTGCATGTGTCTTCTGAAAGTGGTTCTGATGACGTTAGTCCAGCAGGTCTTCTGAGGTCATGCTGCCTCTCAACTCATCAAACGCCAGTACCCGAGTACTCGTCTGCAAAGGTCTTACGCCTTTCACTCAAGGTTGCAGGGGAGGCTGTTTGACTCGTAATGTACTCGAGTACATGGTCAATTCCACTCTGTATATTTTCATTCATACATCAAATGATGCAATAACCATTCCCAAAACACTCATTTTAGTTAAAACAACTTAAAAATTGACATTGATGGCAACATTTAGTTCACACAAAAAAGCATATATATATATACAGTAAAGTTATATCGATATCGGTTATATCGATAGTACTGCTTATTACGATACTATTTCTATGAACGCAAGGAGAAAATTTACATGCCACAGGATCGGATATATCGATAGTCCGGTTATATCGATATTTCTTCCGACTCCCGAGAATATCGATATAACGAGACTTTACTATGTATATATATATATATATATATATATATATATATATATATATATATATATATATATATATATCTTCCAAGTTAAAGTCTTACTGATTGTATGGGGTGGACAGGTGTCTTTATGCAGCTAATGACCTCAAACATTCAGGATGATACATGAAGTACAGATGGACTTCTAATGGGTGGACTAACAGGTCTTTCAGGCTCAGAATTCTAGATGATACACAGGTGTTCAAATACTTATTTGCAGCTGTATCACGCAAATAAAATGTTAAAAATCATGCATTGCGATTTCTGGATTTTTGTTTTTAGTTTATCTCTGTGGACATGCACCTACAATGAAAATGTCAGAAACCTCCATGATTTCTAAGTGGGAGAAATAGCAAAATAGCAGGGTGTCCAAATACCGATTTTCTTCACTGGAGGATATTATTTTTGGGGACTGAAAAGGTCTCCGACAGCAGGTACAAATTAATTTCACACAATTTACAGATTAAAAGGAATTTAAACAATGCAACCGTGATTTTTCCAAGTACGCTGACCTTTTTCGATGACACACAACACACCGAGCAGCAATCCCCGGGTGTCTTTTTCAATTGTCATTGTTATATATATATATACAGTAAAGTTATATCGATATCGGTTATATCGATAGTACTGCTTATTACGATACTATTTCTATGAACGCAAGGAGAAAATTTACATGCCACAGGATCGGATATATCGATAGTCCGGTTATATCGATATTTCTTCCGACTCCCGAGAATATCGATATAACGAGACTTTACTATGTATATATATATATATATATATATATATATATATATATATCTTCCAAGTTAAAGTCTTACTGATTGTATGGGGTGGACAGGTGTCTTTATGCAGCTAATGACCTCAAACATTCAGGATGATACATGAAGTACAGATGGACTTCTAATGGGTGGACTAACAGGTCTTTCAGGCTCAGAATTCTAGATGATACACAGGTGTTCAAATACTTATTTGCAGCTGTATCACGCAAATAAAATGTTAAAAATCATGCATTGCGATTTCTGGATTTTTGTTTTTAGTTTATCTCTGTGGACATGCACCTACAATGAAAATGTCAGAAACCTCCATGATTTCTAAGTGGGAGAAATAGCAAAATAGCAGGGTGTCCAAATACCGATTTTCTTCACTGGAGGATATTATTTTTGGGGACTGAAAAGGTCTCCGACAGCAGGTACAAATTAATTTCACACAATTTACAGATTAAAAGGAATTTAAACAATGCAACCGTGATTTTTCCAAGTACGCTGACCTTTTTCGATGACACACAACACACCGAGCAGCAATCCCCGGGTGTCTTTTTCAATTGTCGAGTTGGCCTATTTTATGTCTTCGAAGGTTCAAAAATAACAGCTGCATGCTTACACTGGCAAACAGTTCACATAGTTTTACATGATTATTTGCTGTTCTTATTTAATCATTCCACAGCTGCAATATTTTCAATATATGATCAGTTCCGTCCTAGCATTTGACTAATTCACTTCCTTGTGGGGATTACTTTTTCTAATCAATTTCTAATAATTGCAGTCAAAAACTGCATATTTTATTGTGTTATTTATTTTTAAAAGCGTAAATAAGCGCTTTAAGTAAACAACCGTGGGATTCTCATAATGCATGTTTTATGTGCTGTTCTCGTACCAATCCATTGCTTTGAATTGAATTTTACATCCTCAAAGTGAAATGTAAGAGACAATAGATGTTTGAAGACTCAAATACATCTTTTGATCCTTTGATGCCAATTGGATGAGAAAATGTCGGTTGGTGAAACACTCTCCCCTTTGATTTCTCACCGCACATTCCCAGCGCAAGGAATATTGGCACCACTTTGTGGCCTGCTCAGGGTGTATGCCACCACTAGCCCACTGACTCAAATCAAGAGCAATACCTGTACTCATCAGGAGCAGTTGAACATGACGGTTTATTCACCTGCTGCCGATATGAGGTGCTCTTCCACCTGTGGCACTAATATAAAAGTATCCATCCACCCACCTATACATTTCCGACACTGCTTATGCTGGAGCAGATGTCAACTGACTACAGGCAGGAGTTAGAGTAATGCTTTGGATTTCTTGTCACTCAGTTGTAGGGTTAAAAAAAACACAATAAATTGGCCATAAGGAGTAATATGAATATATTTCACCAATCTATTTGGTTGGATTTGCTGCTTCAAGAATTGTTGAATTATGAATTTGACACACTCTCCCACAGAGAGAGAATAACATATGCAGGTGATTGGCTTTGGTCAGGAGACACAGACAAGGCGAACGTAAATTCGATAAGTATGCTCAGAATTATTCATTTTAAGGTTTGTGTATTTTATTTCCACAGGGGACCTTGAGCTTGAATGCCTTCTCTTCAATGCATGCAAAGATTTGAATCACGCAGACATTTTCAGTGAACAAAGCATGAATGCGTTGGATTTACATGAGCGGAGGGGGAAAGTATATATATATATATATATGTGTGTGTGTGTGTGTGTGTGTGTGTGTGTGTGTGTGTGTGTGTGTGTGTGTGTGTGTGTGTGTGTGTGTGTGTGTGTGTGTGTGTGTGTGTGTGTGTGTGTGTGTGTGTGTGTGTGTGTGTGTGTGTGTGTATGGCTAAATGAACGCGCTGTGTGGAATGAATGGTAGGATGTGGTACTATTGGTTCCTTCAAGCAGGGCTCGATTTCCAACTCTCACAAAGCATTTTGCAGCCCTGTGTTAAGCGGTTGGGATGAAGATCAGTACCTCCAAATCAGAAACAATGGTCCCCAGTCGGAAAAGGGTGGATGGAGTGCCTTGTCCAGGTCGGGGAGGACATCTTGCCCCAAGTGGAGGAGGAGTCTTGTTGATGAGTGAGGGCAGGAGGTGCAGCATCTACTGTGATGCTGACTTTGTATCGGTCTGTCGTGGTAAATAAGGAGCTGAACCAAAGGGAAAAGCTCTCAAATTATTGGCCGATCTCCATCTCAACCCGCATCTAGAATAGAAGAGAATAGACAAACGCAATGTCATCACATTTAAAAGTTTCATTTTGTTATTATTATTATTATCATCATTTGCTAGCTGTTTGCTATCTATTAGCTATCTAGCTCGCTATCCACTATCTAGATGGCTGGCTATCTGGCTGGCTATCTAGCTAGGTATCTGTTGGCGATCGATTGGCTAGAAAGCTAGATTTCTATCTATTTGACTTACCTCCGGGTTGAGTGAACGCTGGCACATGTGGCTGATTAGGATGCCTCCTAAGTAAGATGTTCCAGGCATGTCCCACTGACAGGAGACTGTGAAGGCAATTCGCTATACGAACACATTTTAAACATCTTTTCCATTTCCTTTCGCATCGTTTTATTTTCTCGGACTTCCTGTCATCACGTCATTCTGTCCACCTATACATGATGTCACATTCCGTCCGCTTTCACATGCCATCACATCATGTCCGTCTTTATAAAAGCTCTCCCAACAAGCCCCACCTTCTCTTCCCTCTTGGCTCTTCTCCCCTGCCTCGGGGTGGACAGTCACATTTTGTGCCGTCCCAAAGATTAAAGAATCTTTTTGTTTTTACTTTTGATTCCTGGTTCATTAATAATGATCCTCACAGAGACTGTGTCACCCAGCTGGCCTGGAAACGCCTCAGAATCCACCGGGTAGAGCTGGAAGATGAGATGTCTGGGCTTCCTTCTAAAGCTGCTGCCCCCGCGACCCGGATAAGTGACGGAAAATTGATGGATGGATGTTTTGCCTTTTAATGTTCTGATATGAAAAAATTGTAGTCGCCTCTTCCACAAAACTTTGATATTCTTGTCTTTTGTTTCGGCATTCCATAAAACACAACACACATAAGAAACTAGAGTGAAATAAAGTTTTTCCATTTTTTGTTTTAATTCTTTGAAGTCCTTGTAGTTGCCTTTTCCACTTTTTTTTTCAAATATTACCACTCACTTTATTTCACATGGTGAGCAAGCATCCCAGATTCCCCATAGCAACCGCCACTAACACCGTCACACATTTTTACTTCCACAAAATGGGGGGCAAGGGGGTTTAAGGGGCTCGTCAGGTGTCTATACAATTATAGGCGGTTGTACAGAAGAGCATCCCCTCTCAGTCTGCAGCACATTGAGAACATACATATCACTTACTGTATATCGGATTAGCAGAATATGGCATAGCATTAGAACTCAAGCAGACTAGAAAAGTAAAGCTGTGTGGTTTACATGTGTAGTGTGCACGGAAGGATGGGACATGCAAACAGTGGTGCTTGGTGTGTGTGTGTGGGGGGGGATTACTAATGGTAAAGTGAAACTCCATTCTGACTGGCATGACTTAGACAAGTCACACAATTAGCAGCTCATGAGAGTGGTGAGCTCTGTCGGCGTGGCAACAGCCACACACAACCCCAAAATGCAAAAAAAAAAAAAAAACAGAGAAAAGGGAAGAACAGTCGGGGACTGGGGTGGGGTGGGTGTAGGGGTGGTAGGAGTCTGAGAGTTGGTGTCAAACTGGAAAAAGTGTCTGAGCAACAGACTTGTCTTCTTTCTATTGCATTTCATTTTAGATTGGTGAACATTTGTGTTCATCACAATGTTGTTTTTTGTTTGAATTCATGGAAAAGAGTGCAGGTCATCAAGCACCATTCTTTACAATTAGGTACCACTATGCCTGCTGAAGACAGTTTTGTAAAATTGAGTCAGGAGATGGGAGGAGCAATGATAGTCAGATACCATGCCACATCCATTGCTGGGCAAAATGAAAAACACATTATACCCCAAAAGTGAAATGAGGGGAAAGGAGGTCATGTCAAATGTGGCCGGCCGGGGTCCATCCCTCCAACATCTACACTGCACACTAGTCACACACACACACACACAAGTATAGCCATAGAACATCATCAGCTCACCGCCATTTTCAAGCGCAAAAATAACATGCTCGGACGTTCAGCAACTAGTGACAAATTGACCTTAAAGAGCAGTTTAACAATTCAGCTTTAAAAAAAAACATCAAGATCATGAGCTCATTACATCTTTACATGGTCTCAAATGAAAGCACAAAATCTGGCACCTTTGAATCGGTTTATCCTTTCTATTTTCCTTTTTTTTAATCTTACATCCTTCACTTAAAGAAGAGCAAAACAATTATGTATACACCTTTCTGTTGATTCAGGCACATAAAGAGTAAGAACAGAAAGTGGGGTACATTGATGAGTCTGGAAACATTCTATGTGGAAATGCACAGGTTGGTGATGGACGGCTTGAAAGATTTGGAGGTTTGACGGTTTCTGTGTGAATTAAATGATGTGGCGAGACAATAAGGCATTTCTATGGCCCTCCTTGGTTATATGTTTCCCTCAATTCGCTTTCATCCCACTTGGAATGGCGAGATGAGGCATAAAGCTACATTTACAACAGCCATCAGGACTTTGCAGCTGAAAAATCAAAGATAAACATGTGCGAAGCAGTGTGCGAATGATGAAACCCCAGACTGCTTTATTTTTTTAATTAAAGACAGTCCTGTGGGTGGATTATCAATTACATGTTGGGTAGAGATGAACCACATATGCCGCTCCCAATTTGAAAAATCCAGTACATTTGATCTTTTACCGTAACGACCCAAACTGTGTTAAATCAGCCTACCCAATGGTGAGTGAAAGAGAAAACAAAACAACATTAATCAACAAAATAAAAAGTGCACAAAATTGTTTCCTTTCATGTGAGGCAGACCCTTTTTTTGTCCTTGACAATCACGTTTAAGCAGGGAGGGGAGTGAGAATGTGTGGTTGGGGGCAGGCGGTGGCAATATTACAAATCACAGAATGTGAAATGCCAAACGGGATGTCGCGAGAAGGTCCCGGTGTGGAACCATCAGCACCAACCGGCCGCCCTTCCTCAAATCCTTTATCCTACCCTCCGCGCAATGCGTGGAACGTTCTAACCAAGGCTGGTGATGTTAGCCTTCCCACCGGGGGGCGCCACAATGCGCTGGGTGTTGCGGCGAGGAATGTTGTCATCGACCTGAGCGCCTGCATGGACAAAAAAAAGCCCGTTGGACATTTTACAGGAACCACTGTTGCAACCATTTGATCATCAATCGGTATTTCAGTACAGAGCCATGCATCATCAACCTCACTAAAAATAAACTACAGTAACATAGGTCTAAGTGTTGATCTTAAAATGGTGCAGAGCTAAGCACACCGAAGAGTTAGGTTTTGATCAAACATAATTTCTGTGTGCAAGTGAACTTGGTTCATTCAATGGTAAACTTGTAATTCTCACGATTCTGAGTCATTTAGAAGAAATGTGGTACAATACAACAATCATGCAGGGTGATGAAATAAGTGAAGTGAGGGAAAAAACAAAAAAACATTTTTCATCAAAAAGGAACATTTCCGGAAATGATGAGCAGTGAAAGATAACCTTGCAAACACTACAGCAGAGTTGCTTGTTCAACAGCAACACAACAGCGAATGTTCACAGCCATTTTGGTCTGATCAGTAATAATAATAATAACAACAATAACACTAATAACAACATTAATTATATTATTATAGATATAATCATCATCATCATCATAATAGTCATAATAATAATTATTTTGATTATTGTTGTTGCTGTTATTATTACGATAATAATAACAATCATCATCATAAACAAATAATAATCATGATTATTGTGATTATTATGATTATTATTATTCTGATTATTATCATTAGAATGATAATAATACAGTGAGACCTTGGCTTACGAACTTAGTTGGTTCCGAGACAGAGTGTGTAAGGCGAAAAGTGTGTATCCTTTTTTTTCCCATAGGAAACCATTAAAATGACAATAATCCGTTCCCAGGTCTCCATAAAATATAATTTTCAACTAAATAAGCCTTACAACTACACACAACATACCTTATTCTATGTATAATAAATGTGCTATTGTATTGTAATGAAATAAATACACTGCACTGTATAATAGTCACTTTATTTACATTTGTGATGGTCGTTGATGGCTCTTAATTGACACCTGTTGCTTTCTGACTTGTAAGGTCTTACGAAACTGAGGCATCACATTATCATTCATCATGTTGATGATTCTCATAGCCTTTTCTGGATGGAACTGTTCAATAAAAGCCTGCACATAAACTCCTGAATGGCCTGCTTCGGCTTGTCCTCTTGAAGGCAAATCAAATCCTCTGTGTTGAGGACCTCATTATGGTCAGCAACAAGCTCCTTGATGTCATCTGCATCCACTTCGAGTCTCGTAGGTGCTGACAGAGATTTTATTACAACAAAAGGCACGAGTCCGATGATTCCACGGACGCGGAATAAAACGCGACAAAAGAAACGCGACAAAAGAAGCCTGTCAAGCAAGGCAAAATAAAATGGCTGACTCGCGATCCCGGAAAGCAAGAAACATACGCGATTGTGGCTTACAATCACCAAACTCCTGTGCTGGCAAGTCCAAGACACTGGCGAGGCGTCGTAATCATGTCACTGGTGAGGTGACAGCGACTCGTTGAAATGTCCCAGTATCGGTGATTAGGGGATCAACATGCACACCTCGTTTGTGTTTGTTAATGATCTCCTTCTTCTTCTCGACTGTAATTTTGTTTTGTGTCTTCTTCGGCCAGCGGAGGTCGGGAGCGGCGGCCCCGCCCCAGCTGTCAACTCGCACGTGACAATTTTGGTGTCATTAGTCACGTGAAGCATCGACTAAATAACGCTCTTGTGTCAAGCTTTAAGGCGAAAGATGGTAGCAAAGGTGGACTTAGCATTTCGGGCTCTTCATTTGTAGAATTGTAGTCGAAAGTTACTCTCAGGGAAGTTACACACAGCGTGGGAGATGTGTCAGGCTGAGATTCACATGACAGCCGCGGTGCGCGCACGCGACGCCACAAACATCTCGTTCGTGTTTCTCAACGATCTCCTTCTTCTCCTCGACTGTTATTTTGTTTTGTGTCTTCTTCGGCTGAACACGAGCGGGATCTCGTGGTGGGGTGGGATCTTTTTCGGTCCCATAACGGAAAAAGTATTGTTGAAGACGATCGACGTGTGCACTCATAGAAAGGGGGTGTGGAAAGGTAGGCCGGCTGGGATGCTGTTCAGTCCTGTGCTTTTGCGTTCTTCCGCCGAAGATTACTCCGCCAGCCGTGTAGGGGGGGGGGTGTGTATCGCGAAAATAGTGCGTATGACAAGGTTTCATTTTCATAAATGTAACTTTCGTAAACCGAAAAGTTCGTAAGGCAAGGTGTTCGTAAACCGAGACCCCACTGTATATTAATAATGAATGTGAGACTAATAAAGTCTTATGTAATCTAATAATAATAATATGAATGATAATAAAAATAATATTAACAATATTATTGTTATTATTATTATTATTATTATTATTATTATTAATAATAATAATAATAAGAATAAGTATTATTATTATTAAAAATAGTATTAATAATAATATCAATGAAGCACTTTTATAAAGTCCAGGACGCCTACAAACACACACCAAAACCAGAATAAATTGATTTTTTTGCTTATTATACTCCCTGCTGTCAATTTAAAATAGTGTAAAGAGTTGTAAAAAAAAGTCAAACGCTCTGCCTGTTATTTATAACGGGTGGCCCGGAAATCGAGTAGTTAGTACAGTGCAGAAGTCGCGAGTCCAAGACGCAGTCCGGCCTCCCTGTGTGTAGTTTGCATGTTCAACCTGGGCCTGCGTGGGTTTTTTCTGGGTGATAGAACTATTTTATATGCACATTCTTAAACATTCAATTTTTCTTATTTTCGACTCATTTGTATTTGTCTAGTTTAGTCTAACTTTTTATGCTATACATATATGTGAAGTTTATCTTATAACCTTACGTATTACGTGTGTACCATATTCAACCAGTCTTATTTCAGTCTAATATCATATTTAACCCTTCTATCGCGTAGCTGATAGGCCCCTTTTGAAATTATGTCATTCCCGCCCTCTGTATAAATAACATCTCGGGTGGGGGAGAGCAGAAGCTTCTACCCCAGTGGCCTGCCTCTTTCTCCTCACGATGTCCAAGATTAAAATAATATTTCTGTTCATCACCTTGATTCCTGCTGATTTTACTACCATCTTCTAACACCGCGAAGAGCCATGAACCAGAGAAAACGACGCAACACCGGGTCCTCCGGTTCCCTCCCACATTTCAAAAACATGCACGACAGGCTGATTGAACACTCAAAAATTGTGCCTCGGTGTGAGTGTGAGAGTGAATGGTTGTTTGTCTTTGTGTGCCCTGGCATTAGCTGGCAACCAATTCAGGGTGTCCCCTGCCCAGTGCCCGAAGACGTCTGGGATAGGCTCCAGCACCCGTGCGATCCTAATGAGGAATAAGCGGAAGGATGTAATTTATAACTTTAAGATTAAAATGTCAAGATTAAAAATGACATTTAATTTGAATTTAAAACATATTCTTTACTTAGCGACAGTGTATTGTAGGTGTTCAAATACCTGACATGTTTCGGCGTATACTTCCGGCTTCTTAAAAATGACATTGTTTCAATAAATCTTATTTATCGGTTCATCAATTGGTTATTGTAATTTTAGTATTATGTCTTAAATCTCGCTAATTCCAATTTAAGAGATGATCCATCTGATGGGTGTCCACAAACCAGAGAGGCTGAAGCCAGATTGGTGCAGGTTCCTCACTGGTTGCTGGTTGGGCTGCTTAGCAGGAGACGTCTTGGCCGATGAAGCAGGTGTCATGGCTTTCGGAGTGACTGACACCTCGCAAACCGGACCGTCGTACAGTCCTCTGGGCACACCCCTCAACTCAGCCAGCTGCAGTTTGGAAAACATAATTCAGAAAATTTCACACAAAATGAAAGCAATAAAAAATAAAATAAAATACACATTGAATTGAACTGTTGTGTACCCTGCTGCGGGCTTTTATCCTTTTATAGACATAGTCCGGAAAAGGTTTGCGGGCCACATAGCGGCCGGCACCTTCAGTGGTGTGGAGGGTTCCTTCTTCCAAGACGATCTTCCCCTGGCTGATCACCACCAATGGCCATCCGCGCACCTCGGTTCCTTCAAAGATGTTATACTCCACAGTCTGCAAATGGAAGCCATCCAAGAACATAGGAGGGGAAATGGCCTTTTGAGATGACGTTCGTAGCTATGAATCCACTTGAAAAGAAATATACATACAGTGGCAACCACAACATTCCAAAAATGTGAACACTCGGTTCATTGAAGCCTTAAAATTGTCCTTTCTTGCGAATGTAAGTGCAACTTGTCTTTTTGTACATTCTGGACATGGAGGCTACGTCACAAAACGGCCGAATGGGGAAAATTTGAGATAGAACATTGATGCTGAATAAAATATGTTTGAACTTCAAATCCACTCAATTCTACCCAACTGAATTCAAAAGTCATTCTTAAACAACAACTGTTGGATAAAAATAATAATAATAATAATAATCCAATCCAATAATAGAATGACAAACAATTAACTCATCCGCTGCAATTTTCCAATTTACTCAGGAATTGAAAAATGTGACGTGGAGCGCCATTCCCAAATTTATTCGGGTTTTGTTTTTTCTCGCGGGGGGGTGCCGATAAAGCGCTGGTGAGACCTGCAATGTTTTTCCCTTCCATGAGGGGGCAGCATTTGCCTTTTGTCCATGTTAAGTGCTTCGTTACAGCTTTAGCTGTTGCTAAAGCTCTATATAAATCAATGTATTATATTGTATTTTGTACAACCGCCCCCATTTCAAGCCCATATATCTTAGGAATTAATTCTTTTTTTCTGATGAAAGAAGAGAGTCTAAGGTTTCTTACGCTGAATTGAATATTTGTGTAGTCCTAAAACTCAATATTCTCTGGGTCCTACAATTTGTGTGAAAATGACAAAAACCCTGGCACTGGAGTGGACAAATTTATGCACATCGTCTGACAGTGAATGAGTTAAACACCAAATAAATAACGAAGGTAATAAAAAGCACAATATTGTGAAGCTAAAAATCAAGTCTTGTGTTTACTCAAAAGCCAAAAAATAAAAATGAGTTTTCAAAGATGGGCAGCAGCAGCATTTTGGACCAACTGGAGATGCTGATCCGAGGATTGGGTGTCTCCGAAGTAAAGTGCTGAGTAAATATATGATGAAAAGAACGTTTATACACCCAGTACAACAAAAACGTTTCTTAACTGGGGTTCACTTTTAAAATTGGTCTCAGTCCGACTTGTTTATGTCACACGGAAACTCCACAGAGAAAATCTTTTTTTTATTTTCAAATTTCAAAGCAACACATGACAAGCTTGACTTTCTGTGTGTTGTTGTTCCCATGTTGTGTTCGATGTGTCATCCAACAGCTCCCGCCTAAGCTTCACTAATGCTTCATTACAGCTGCACTGACTCATCACACAAAAAAACAGTATATGACACCAAAATAACTTCAATGCAGAAACACATTGATTTCATCCAGTCAACATGACCTGGTTTGCTCCTGTAAACTCCCTCTCTACTCAAGAATCTGTCAATGTCCTGTGTGGAGTGTCAAGCAAAAAGTAAAATTGGAACAGCATGGAAAGAGATATTCTTGAACACTGACCCCAAATTGGTCTCAGTCCGACTTGTCATAACAACACGTTCGAAATGATGCACACAAGCCTCAAGAACAATCAGGGTCAATTAGGTATAGTCAAAAATATATCATGTTTGTGTATGCTGAAAAGCTTCTGAAAGCTGAGGTCATTCAGTGGGTGGCTTTTGAAATGCCGGAAATGAGATCAGTCATGCAATACACTAGACTTGTTTTAGCACATGCACATGGTGAATGAGCAAGCCGTACATATGGTGAACATCACTATTTTTACGAGCAGATGAAATTAAAAATAAATCATTAAAAACAACCCGTTTCGGCTAGAGAGCAGACACGCCACAAATGCAAACTCACACAAGGATCTCCTTGCTAACAATTAAAACCATTCCAATGTTGAAGTACTTTTGGGGGAGATTTTAAGGATGACATCACCCTCCTGTTGCTGCGGGAGATCAACACCCTTCTGAAGAGAGACCGTTGTAAAATCTCCTCTTATAATCAAGAACACGTCTACAAAGGCAGCATACTAACTATTCAAGGCTTCATTCATTAAATGTTGATCAAATGCATCGTGGGAATGTTTTATGCTCAGACTGTTTTGTAAATGTCACAACTCCATTATTGACATTCTTTTTTCTCTTGCAAGCTAATAAAACAGGAGAAAGCCTTTGGGGCAGTCCAAGGGTCCAAAGTCCGTTCTCAAGCGAGACCTTCTCAAGACATAATGACCATGTCTAACTTGGATGTACAACTAGGACCTCCAAAAAGTTTGAACTGTTAATGATGACATTTTTTTTTTCTTTTAAACTAAACTGTAAAGATAAGCAGTGTAATTCAAAACTGAATATCACTACCTTTATGGCGGCTTAGGATCTGTTTGTGAAAAAGTCCAAGTTGGCGCCCGAATAGGCAGCCGTCGGTAAGTGCTCTCACGAGCCTTGCTTTTTTTGGTTGTTTTGTTATTCTTTTGTCACTTTGTGCGTCGTGTGGAACGGATACGGATCGTTTCTTTATTGTCGTCAAATGAGTGGTTGCTAGCTTTTAGGCGCATATGTACTGCAGATTGAGGCCCACTAGTATCATCCCTGCGATGTTGATAAAGTCTTTTGAGAATTTGATTAGTCTCCCCAATATATTGCTCTTTACAATCTTCATTTTTACAATGTATTGAATAAACTACATTACGTTGTTCTCCATTTGGCATTTTGAGTTTGGGTTGAATAATCAAATCACACAGCTCTGGAAGATAAAAGAGCAGTGATGAACTTGACTAAAAAGCTCTTGGAACAGAGAAATGGTAATTGAGTAACATACCGAGTTGTGGCTCTTTGCGGAGATTATCTTTGTGACATCAGGGTCCCACAGTACCAGATCTGCATCAGAGCCCACAGAAATACGACCTTTGCGTGGGTACAGGTTAAAGATCTTGGCTGCATTAGTGCTGGTCACCGCCACAAACTGGTTTTCATCCATCTTGCCAGTCACCTAAAATGAATGCCAAACGGATGGTGAGCCATTTTTACAAACTCTTCTTTTTGACACATTTATAAGGACATTTACAGTACCAGTATACTTTATATCAGTTGCATGTGCATTTAATGTGAAAAGATTGGCATGCTTAACATTTAAGCTCAGCAAACGATACAATAAATTGAATTTAAATACACTGGTTCCTCTACTTATTTCCTACAAGTACCTGGGTTTTTCCTACAAGTACCTGGGTTTTCCTACAAGTACCTGGGTGCTCCTACAAGTACCTGGGTGTTACTCTCAACAATAAACTGGACTGGACAACAAACACGGATGCCCTAATCAAAAAGGGACAGAGTCGCCTCTTCCTCCTCAGGAAACTGAGGTCTTTTGGAGTTCAGGGGTCACTCCTAAAGACTTTCTATGACTCTGTGGTGGCATCAGCCATCCACTATGGCATTGTCTGCTGGTCAGGCAGCATCACCACCCGGGACAGAAAAAGACTGGAGCGCTTTGTCAAGCGGGCCAGTTCTGTCGTGGGCTGCTCGCTGGACTCTCTTGAGGAGGTGGGCAACAGACGGACGCTAGCTAAACTAAAAGCTATGACGGACAGCCCTTCCCACCCCCTCCTGCCCATCCTGACAGCTCTGGGTAGCTCCTTTAGCCAGAGACTATTACACCCGCGCTGCAAGAAGGAGAGGTACCGCCGCTCGTTCCTACCGACTGCTGTCAGGCTTCACAATTCCCAATGATCACATGTGGAAAAAAAAAAAAAAAAAAAAAAAAAAAACTGGACACTTGTAAATATGGGTTGTTGCAATATATCTAAATGCATCTCTTGATTCTGCACTATGTACAGTCTTGTTTATAGAACGGTTTTTGCACATCTACATTTGCACAGTATACAGTTGACATTTTTATTTTGTTATGCTTAGAATATCTTGTTTTCTATCCTTTCACTCCCACCCCAACCCCATCCCTCTTCAATTGCTGCTGTGGACTGCAAATTTCCCCATTGCGGGACGAATAAAGGTATTCTGATTCTGATTCTGATTCTTAGGAAATTAATTGGCTCTGGAAGAAATTTGTTAACTTGAACGTTTTGTAAATTGAGATGTTCCAAGCCACCTCCACCCAGAAATGTTTTATCACACAAACTCTTGCAAGGCAGGCATTTGTATTTACTCTTTGATATTTCGGCTAACTGGGACCTAATGGGTGTAAAAAAAACAAATAATTGTCTATCATTCCAATATGTAAAAAAAAAAATGTGATGTTGACGCCACCATAAAAATGCATAAAAATAGGGAACATACGCATGTTACAATTAGATTATTCCATAAGAAATGAGAGTTGTGCATGCAATACTTTGTTTTTGTTTCGGATGGATTTGGTTGCAGAGATACTGTTAGCAATTTTCAAGACGGACTTTTAAAGAATAGGTGGACATCATTAAGAAAGGTTGGACAGCTCCGAAGCTAACAAA
Organism: Hippocampus bargibanti; assembly: GCF_051943395.1. NCBI lineage: Eukaryota > Metazoa > Chordata > Actinopteri > Syngnathiformes > Syngnathidae > Hippocampus > Hippocampus bargibanti. Next base: position 5,740,032 of record NC_142751.1, on the reverse strand, counting down.
AATAGCAATAAATATTCCAATTTTATGAGGTTATTATGAATGAACACATTCATAGTAAATAGTTTAAGGACAGCGTTTTTTTTAAGTTTCTTCAAGTCACAAGTTATTTCCTAGCCAACGGCACCCTCTAGTGGATTGATTCAGAGCACTACTGAAGACCGAGGAGTGACGAACGGGCCCGCCACTGGTTAAATGTGATTTGATCTATTGCTCTCATCTATTTGCAGTGTGTGAATTGATGTCAAGCCAGCCCGGTAGTCGAGTGGTTAGCACGTCGGCTCACTGTGTGGTGTTTGCATGTCCTCGGGCCCGCGTGGGTTTCCTACCGTATTCCAAAAAACATACATGGCAGGTTAAGGGGATACTCAAAGTTGTCCTTTGGTCTGAGTCTCAGCGCTGTTGGTTGTGTCTTTCTGAGTGCCCTGCGATTGGCTGGAAATCAATTCAGGGTGTCCCCCGCATACTGTCCGAAGCCCCATGGGATAGGCCCCACCAACCCCCGTGACCCGAGTGAGGACAAAGTGGTTCGGAAGATGGATGAATGAAAATGAATGAAGTGACGTCACATGTGACAACACATACCACACACTTGTCCCAGATAATGGACATCCTCTCCTCAGTGCCGTTGACACCTTCCGGAATCAAGCTGAAATCATCTTTGCCCACAGCGCGTTGGGCAGTGTTGAAAGGACAATGTGCACTTCCTGTCACCTGTAGGTCACCACTGTAAGAAAAGGAAGTGGAAAATAGAAAGCATCATCCGGATATATCCCCTTGGAATGTTTTGATTATGACGTTACCAAGAGAGCAAGGAGTTGAGATAGTCCGGAGTGGTTGGGTCGGGGCTCAGTGGTGGGGAGGTGACGTAAGCTGCTGCTTTGGCCCAATTTTTGCTCCAGTAGTGTGAACCGTCTGTTCCCAGGCTCGCAGTGATCGGCTCTCCATAGACAACGGTGCCTGCCCAAGACAGTTTCATATCAATGAAAAAGTTTTTCCATGTTATAGTTTATAACGTCACGGGATGTTCATCCATAAAAATAACTGTCATCTGCTAGGTGGGTCATTTCTATTTTTTTTTCTCAAAAATAGATATCCCTTTGAAAGTTGGCTTTTTCAAAAGATATACTACTGAGAGACATTCTGCTACATTTTTTTTTAAAAAGGAGAGGTTGGGGGGTGTTTTTGCATCTCACCCTTTTTCCTGCCTTGAGCAATGACGTCAGCGGCACTCTTGCTCATTACCTTGGTGACATACAGAGGGCAGTTGGTCTGATTGGCCACTGTCACCGAGCGATTTACAGCCTCTGCCTCTACCTGAAAAATAAGCAAATAATAATAATAATGCTTGCGATTGAACAAGAATGAATGATGAATGTCAGGTCAAAAAATGCCTCTGAGTGGCAAATATCCTCATACCAGGCTTTGCTCGCTGTGACATTTAATACAAATATACCAGGAACAGTGGAGTAAATGGCTTCCCAGCCAAACTTTTATGTTAATTCTAACCGTATGAAATTGAAGGTAATATTTGGACAAACAGTGTTCGGAATACAGAAGTGTTGCGCAACACAAGGTGGATGCCGAAAACTAAACAAATGAGGGCAAACACAGTACATCCTATTCATGATGGTATCAGTTGTATCATTTTAAATATCCTGCACTACGCATCTCAGTTGTGTGTGTTCCTTTAAATGCATAACAGATATCATCTTTATTCGTGGCAATTGAGAGCCCTGCTTTTCTTTTGCAGCCAGGAAATGAGAAATGATTCTGTGAGAGTGGGAAGATGGTAAGAAGTTGGATTTGGAGCCTCAAGTTTTGATGCAATGAGTGAGTGCGTTTAGGGAGTTGTGCTGAGGCCAGCTCGCTTAGACACTTCCTCTCTCATGATTCCATTGCATTCATCACAAACGATGCGCCGTAATCAGGACCAAACTGTTGAAATACATGATACTCACCATGAAAAGGATGTTGAAGGACTTTTATAACAAGTGAAACAACCAAGGGCTGCATGAACTGATCATTTGATGAACATTTACCGAATTGCATTTTTTTTCTGGGGTGTGTCTTACCTCCTCTGGACGGCTCAAGACGTGTCCCTCAGGACCATTGATGCCCTGCTCTAGGATCCGACGCTGCTCCTGACGAACACACATACAATAGCATGCTCAAGCAACTCCATTTATTTCACATGATGAGATTAAACATAAAGACTAAGCATGCATATGCCCTCTATGACTAGTCATCATTTGTTGTTGGTGATTAACGCAAATGTATTTTGAGTCGTGCCGTGATAGAGGGATGAAGAAAGAGCACAGTGCTCATGGTCACCCATGTAGGACATACCTCAGCGATAATGTCCCCGTTTTCAGCATGCACCTGAGCGATGGCTCCAAGATCACGGATCACGCTAAACACTTCATAAACCTGCGGGCACGACAAATAATTGAATTGACCGTTACTTGTCATAACATGAACCACACTTAAACAATAAGTCAAAGTCAGCTTGATTGTCAAATATGCCAATATGCATGACACACAGCACAGATGAAATTATTATCCTCTCGGACCCAGCGTTCATAAGCTGTGTTGTTTCATAAGAATCATGCTTGATTTGAATGAACATGCTTGTGAGCTATTAATTTTGCACAACTTTGGGGTGAGAAACGTCCTTTTAAATCTTTCAAAATAAAACTGATTATTATTATTATTTTTATACAAGAAAAAAGGTAAACCTCTTGTATTAGTTTAAATGAGACTGAATAAAGCCAACTCTGCTAATAAAAAATAAAAAAGGTAATACACACACACACACACACACACACAAATAATCTAATGGACCCACCTGAGTGTCAGTTAGTTGGAAAAGATCTTTATAGGCCAGATAGACAAGGAATGAGTTGATACCTGAGAAAGTAGGAAGTGACAAAACGACTTTAGTGCAAAACAAAATATGATAACACCTGAATTTGTTATTATGATTACAAAAAATGCTCATAGGATAACCTGCTGAAACAGAAAAACATATGAGCTGCGCAAACATACAGCAAACACGCATTACAAGTGTTGCCTGAATTGTGCCACTGTCGGTGACGAGTGGCCCGTACCAGCCTCAAGGGGCCACTATTGACTTTGAGAAATCATTTTTGAATCAACCACAAGGATATTTTCCAAACAAAAAGGTGTGATTTGAAATATGCCATTTTGAGAGCAGCCCATTGTTTTTTTTTTCTCGTCATACCGTGATCCTTCACAAGGGCTTCAATTTCTTCCTGCATTCCTCTGTGCCACTCAGTGATGTCCATATGCAGCGAATAGTCACAGCATGATTTGCTGTCGGCCCATTCGCGCCACTGCTCGAAGGCCGATATGAGACTGACGCCTGGCTCTGGGACCACGTGGTCGACTGGATACACACACACACACACAAAAAACCAACTCATCCACTTTCATCTGCAGTGTGTTACTATTTGGTCCCACATCAAGACTGAAATCACAACCTGGCAGCAAAAAGCTGCAGTTTGTGAATGATGCAAAGGAGACAAGATTGGACAACAAAATCTATTCACAATATTTTGCATTTGAGCTATTTTGCTGATGAAAAATCTAGGCCAGTGCATGGATGAGCATCTTATTCCCTGATGGCAGCCTTCTCAATGGCATTTAAATATAAAAATGGGAGTACGTCTGTGTAAGGTCTCAGTCGTACAACAGTGGTCCATCGATTAAAACGTTTCTTTAGCTGTCTTCTGTATTTCTTTGAAGGTGTCAGACGTTTCGCTTATCATCCAAGAGGCTTCGTCAGCAAACTAAAATATTGCTGGTATCTCCGCTATGTTAGGTCCCTGCTCTAAGGTCGGGGGGAGCAGAGGACTATTCCTTGAGGCGCCACTGATTACTTCGAATGTCCTGACTGATTATGGTCTTTGACTAGCCCGAGTGCCTCATTTGCTCTGGTATCACCTTATTAGCATAACTAAAGATGGGAGATAATTTACTGATCATCGTGGTGCCTCCGGCCAGTGCCGCTCTGGTGCCCTGGTAGAAGTCATCAGCAGATGTCATGCCTCGATCGGGCATCTGGAACCGCGTGTGGACATCAATCCCTCCTGGCATCAACATGCGGCCATGGGCGTCGATGGTTTTCACCCCGCCGGGCACGATGAGATTTTCACCAATTTGTCTGAACAAATGCCATAAAAGTTGATGATTGATTTTGATTGGAAAATTCAGAGCCTGACACTGATTGCCCTGTGTTTTCACTCTTTGTTTTGGCTCACTGGAACATTGGTGAATTCTTTTCAACAAGTATGTTGATGTTAATTTTACCAATTATATAAAAATGGATAAGTGAGATATACTTTATTAAATTGTATATTAAATTGTAACTTTGGGGGGGCGATTGGTGGGAGAGAAAAAGGAGCTCTTTAATTTTGTATTTTTCAAATGTTCATTAAGATTGAATTCTACTGAATTGTATTTGCCAAGATTCCCCAAGAAATGAAACAATAATGAAAGTCATTCTTGACATAAAAAATAAATAAACAAACAAACAAGAAAACCAACAAAGCAATATATAAACAAATAAAAAATAAACTAAGAAAGGATAAAATATGCAATACTAAAATCTAATTAAATCTGATTAAAAGTATGAGATATGAAAACTACCAATAACTTGGGGGCTGAACAGTATTAAACTTTACGGCATTTTCTGATTTATCAAACGTTTATGTATTATATTTATTTATGTATTATTTTATTATTATAAACATTTATGTATTATTCAGAAAGAATTGTCTGAGTCTACATTTTAGCAATTACATAAATGTATTGGGGCGGCTCGGTCGTTGAGTTGTTAGCACGCTTCACAGTGCAGAGGTTGTGAGTTCAAGACCCGGTTCGGCCTCTCTGTGTGTAGTTTGCATGTTTTCCCCACATGGGTTTTCTCCGTGTCCCACGGTTTCCTCCCACATTCCAAAAACATGCATGGCAGGCTGATTGAACAGTCAAAATTGTGCCAAGGTGGGAGCGTAAGAGCAAATGGTTGTCTCTTTATGCTCTACGTTTGGCTGGCTACCAATTCAGAGTGTCCCCACCCAGTGCCCGAAGATGGCTGGGAAAGGCTCCAGCACCCCTCGCGACCCTACTGAGTAATAAGCGGTACGGCTAATTGATAGACGGATGGATAAATGTATTGGATTTTGTATGTACCATATTAAACTACTTTTTTTTTAAATACATTAACACATATGTATTCGTACAGTGCGTCTATTGCCATAAGTACTTTTATTACCATTTTGACAATGACATATGTTCTACATGTATGTTGTCTAATTTGATGGTGCCGCCAAAGAGTGACTCACTTGATTAAGCCATCCTCCATGTAAATGTCGGCGCAGAAGGACTGGTCATCGTTGACGATCTTTGCTCCTTTGATCAGGAGACGGTCACTCTGAAAGATAATGCTCAGGATCACTCAGCTAAACTTAAATAAAAAATAAAATCTCATGTTTTGGGTTACATTTGATTCAATTCAATATTCTACAAGAAGCAGATGCAGATGATCTCAAAATACAGATGTCTGCCAATTGAAGGCGACCAAGGTGAAACAACTTTGTCTTGGCAAGATATTTCATGTGTCATATGGAAAATGTTACATAAAGAGGTGGATTGACACTCCCCAAAACTTTTCTTCTTTTCCTTTCGGCTTTTCCCTTCAGGGGTGTGCCACAGTGAATCAATGTCCTCCATCTTCAGAGGTTTGATTCGCATGTTTGTTCTGGCCAAGCTTTTATGTCGGATGCCGTTCCTGACACCATCATCTGTATTTAGCCGGACTTGGGACCGGCACAATAAGACACTGGTTTGTGTCCGCTTGAGGCTACAGAACAAGCAACTCAATGAACTTAAGATAAAGATGCTTGATAAAAGGCCACCTCAATCCCCAAAACGTGTTTATACTAAGATAAATTGACCCAGACATCGCCACTTGATTGTTTAAAAAAGAAAAAAAAGTCGACTTTAGCTATCTAGCGAGCTATATATCAGGTATCTATTAATCTATTTGAGTTACTTACGGGTTGAGTGAACGCTGGCGCGTGGGACTGCCGCTGCTCATCCATTGAAAAACTTATCCTATGACTGTAAAGTGACCTTGCGAGTTTTGAAAGGTTCTTATCATCATCATTATTATAATTATTATGATTCATTCCTCCAATAAAGCACTGTGAAACACATGAATGCGTTGATGGAGGGGGGTGGAATTACAAAAGCAATTACAAAACAATTACAAAAAAAATACATTAGAAAAGTGCATGTGGGGAGCTTTCTCGGGGTCCGAAGGGAAGGAGCAAGTTGAATTGTTGTGTGACAGTGCAAATGAGTACATTAAAAGTGCACCTGCTGGAGCACTAATCCTCTATGTTGGGTCTGCTGTTTGATTAAGAATGTAAAAAAACACGTTTCACCCAATTGGCAAATTAAATGCAAACAAAAATACCTTGTTCAGCATGCCAAAATGAGACAATTAAAAAAAATGGGGTAAAAATTCACTAGTGAGAGAATGAGAATAGCAGCCCAGCCCCCACAGACAGACCGCCTCAGTCCATTTTAAGGATTCAGATCTTTACAGAAACACACATGCAGGGGATCTATCAACTTGTCTAGCTGTGGGGCCAAGGGGCTGCTCTTCCCTTTGCATTGCCCACCATTATTCCCTCCCTCCTCCCTCCGTTTTGGCACAGTGGACGAAAAGGGAGTGGCAGTGCAGTCACAATGAAGCACCGTATGCGAACAAAGAAGGCTCTCTGTGAACCACTGCTGTGAGCCTCATCCAAAACAGTCCCGTTCCCAAGCAGCAAGTTGTAGCCCCGCCTTGCACTGACAGACCTGCAAAGCGCCCAATCGCAGTCTTGAGAAGCAGTCTTGCTTGCATTGATATGACTTGGAATTACACCATCTTTTTGCACAACTGTGCACCTGCAATCATCCAGCTCAAAAGCAATGCTCATTTAATCCTCTGCGTGATGTGAAATCATCAAAGAACACATAACGCATGGTTTTATTTTTGGGCAGTATGTGCAATTTTAAGCTCAACCTTTCAAGTCGAGGCATACATAATATTTCCTTCAAGCACTCCAAATTGAAGGTTGCAAAAGCCACTTTGAAATTCTGCCACTTTTATTAATCAGCCCAGCTACACTAAAATGTTGTCCCTCTGCCACGGTCACAGTGGGGTGTTATAGCCTAACCCAACTGTCTTTGGGTAGTAGGCGGGGGACACCCTGAACCAGTTGCCAGCCAATCGTAGGGACTGTCATGATGACAAAAGAAGTGTTAAATAATTTAGTGTTTTCTGGATTTTGGATGAGAGAAATGTGCGCATTTCTCCCCATCCAAAACAGTAGAGTCGGGCGACCACTAATCATCTCTTAGAACACACGTGTCAAAGTCAAGGCCCGCGGGCCAAATCCGGCCCGCCACATCATTTTTTTCGGCCCTCGAAAGGAAATCAAACTTGTTAAATTCCATGATGATTGCTAAAATCTGAGCCAAAATGTCATATTTTTGGATGTCAACCACAATAAAAGTCATTATTCTTGACTTCAGATTTGAAAACGAGTTATTCATTAATTTGCTGTGTGCTCTATATGTAATATTTGAAGGGATTTAAACATTCTAATGGGTTCCCCAAATTCATAACGGCCCTCGAGTGGAAACCATAACTACAATGTGGCCCGCGGCAAAAAATGACTTTAACACCCCTGTCTTAGAAGGTGATTGCAACCACCTGAGAATGGCCAATTGCCGCTGGGTACTGATTGGCCAGAAGCTCAGGCGAACCACCTTCAAAACCAGACTGAGGAAGTCACTTCGGGGAGGAAGAAGAGGGAGAAAGGACAGCCTGGAGAGCAGTGTTACCTGTGGTCTGCCGAAAACTGATAGCCACCACGACTTCAAATAAAGAAAACTCCCAATACCCTTCCTGCATCTGGCTGAGTAAACTTTTATCATCTTTCCACCTGCTTGCTGTCTCGCCGCACACAGAGACAAACAGCCATTCGCTCTCACATTCACATCTAGGGTAAATTTGGAGTGTTCAATCAGCCTGTCGTGCATGTTTTTGGAATGAGGGAGTACCTGAAGAAATCCCACAACGATTTTGAGGATGGCTAGAACATATACACTGACTGAATAGTGGTCAAATTTCCACATTCAGAATCAAAACAAGAAAATTTCGTGTGGAAACAAACTTGATCGAAAGCTCCGGCTAAAAGGAAAGCAGTACACACACACCTCAAGTCTGCTGACCAGACATTATTAGACGTTCCAAAAACTAAACAGAGGCTCAGAGGGGATCGGGCCTTTTCCGTTGCTGGTCCCACTCTTGATAGAACTGCCACTGAACATTCGGCAAGGCCCCACGCTACCCATCTTTAAAACCCGTCTAGAAACACACTTGTACTGTTTGGCAGTCGACTCAGCACGATTCGGACTTGATGTTGGTTTTACTCTCTGGTGCTTTCTACTATCTTTGTCACTACTTTATTTCCTGTATATGATAGCTGTCCAGGTTAGGCGCTTTGTTGCAGCTTCAGCTGTTGTTAAAGTGCGATCAATATGTATAGATTGTATTGTGGTTCGTGAGTGAAGGTTATAGAGAGTCTTCAGCTTTAAGAGTATTGTAGATTTAGTTCCAATGTACTTAAAATATTTACAGAACCTATCATCTTTTGGCATACATAATTTATCAGCCATTATGAACGTTCTTGCATGGGTATCAATTACAATTACAATTCTTCTAATCCTGCTGGAATCATGCCGGCCCATTATACTTAATAGCATCTAACAGGTACAAGGAACTATAACTCAAATATTTGTCATACAGTCAATCCACGTCTTGATTTGAGGGGGGAAAAAAAAAAAAAAAAAAAACATAGGGTAAACCATAAAACAGAATTACTATTGACTTGAGCGGCCCTTGAAGATTTTTGCCATCTGCCATATGAGATGAGTAAAATTAGATTATGTTCTACTGAACAAAGGAGGGATTTGTAGCTCACTGTTGACTTGCTTGTGTCTCCCAGAAAGAACAACATGAACAAATGATAATTTGCTTCATGAGTCAACGCTCACATTTTCTCACATTACTCAAACCAGAAGCTTGTAAATTTGGAAGTACAGCCGCTGAAAACGTGTACAGTCATCATTTGTTATTAGTTCATAAGAGCTGCAGAGTGTTTCTGTGTGATTGGAATGGATCTGTGCCGGGCGTGAGAGGATCCTCATATCATGAGAACTTTGGATAAGCTGCAGACCAAGCTCTACCGCAAAAGGCTGTTTTTCAAAATAATGGCTGGCAATCAGTTCAAAATATTGGCTGGCAAACCCGCCTACTGCCCAAAGACAGCCGGGATATGCTCCAGAACGCCCCCGCCCCTTGTGTGGACAAGAGGATTATGGTTGGTTTGTTAGTTGGAGTAATATTGAGGATAAACATAGTACCATAGTACCAGTACAAGTTGACTTGTATGACAGAATGCTCACGTTTTGTGCTGTCCTTGAATGGTAATTTTTATGCAAGAAAACAACTTTTCCAGTGTGGGTTAAAAAGGTAGCAAGTATGCCATACTGCTGCATCACACAATAAGTGAAAAGTATGATCTCCCAAAATTACGAAGAATGACTGATGGCCAAAGACGCAATACCAATAAAATGAAGTCGCTGAGCATTCACAATGCAGTCTAGAAGCTTTTTTTTTTGCCTGGAAAACGACTGTTGGCATTGGTCATGAACCAGCAACGCTTTGTTTTCGTCCAAATGGAGAATCTCCTGGTAACACAAATGAAGTCAGGTGGAGAAGGCTGCCAGACATGACAGTCAGCACTATGATTTAATATGCTGCTATTTTGATTTAGTCGACCTCATTGAAAATGTCTAGCCACACATGGGCTGTAAAAATAAATCCTGGCTATATTTCATGCTTCAAACAACAATGCGTATGCAAGAAGAGTTGTTACGATTGTCTGACTGTCCATGTTTTATGGTATGCGTGATATGTTATGTTATGTGTTATGTTATTTTGCTATGTTATCTTAACTGTCTTGTAACATTCTTTGTCACAGCTACAGCTGTTATGAAAGTGCATTATATATAAAGAAATAATAATATACGTACATATAAAGTTATAATAAAGTTAGTGCTGCTGTGATCAAAAAAATGTGTGCGATCAATTAGGTTCTGTAATAAATTGACCTACCGTATTTTCCAGTGTATAAGGTGCACCTGAATATAAGGCGCACCCCCAATGAATGGTCGATTTTCAAACTTTTTCCATATACAATATAAGGCACACCGGACTATAAGGTGCACCTTCAATGAATGAAAAACGTTTTCCAAATATAATATATAAATCTATAAAAGTTGTCCAAATATAAGGCACACCACATTATATGGTGCTACAGTAGAGGCTGGGGTTACGCAGTACTACTTCTACAGGGGAAAAATGGAGTGTCTGCTGACAGTAATGGTGTCTGCTGACAGTAGTTGCCAGACCTGTTGTGGCTCAATATTACTTCACATATAAGGCGCACCTGCGTATAAGGTGCAGGGTAATCTTTTGAAGAAAATCAAGGTTTTTGGGTGCACCTTATACACCGGAAAATATGGTCATTAATCTATTTTTAGTCTCATCCAAAAAAATATTCAGAAAAACCCAATTTTCATTTTAAATTCAATGCATTATTTAGGCAGATGATAAGATAAAAGAAAATGTGGCATTATAATGTATTTTATTCTTTTTTTTTCAATAGATCTGGACATCTGCAGCCTGAGCCATTTACTTTCTGCTGTATTTGAGACTAGGGGGAAAAGGGAAATATCACAGTTTGTTTTTGAGTGTCCTGGAATTATCTGGCAACCAGTTCAAGGTGTCCCCTGCCAACTGCGCGAAGGCAGCTGTGATAGGCTCCAGCTGCCACACTGAACCCCACACACAAGACATTCAAGTGTACTACTACATCATCAGCAACCCCAAGAAGTGTAAGTGGATAGAAAAATATCTTGCGTCGTTTTACAATAAGGATGCCTACATGTATTGGCGTTTTGCTTTGCCATAGCGAGTCCAATATGATATGTAGCAAATAAGACTTCCTGCCAAATAATGAGCCAATTTTTGCTTTTATACGTTGCTCTTTTGCAAATTATAACTAGTAGCATCTCAGCATTTAATCATGATTTGTTGAACTGCAATGAGTGATCTTCAGATACCCTCAGTGGTCATTTAACAAATGTCAGAAAGAAAGAATAGGGAATGAAACCAAAGATTCTGATGATACAAAAAGGAGAGGAGTAGCAGTACCTTACATTGCAGGAGTTTCTGAAAGACTACAAAGAGTCCTTTGGCAACACAAAATTCCTACTTATTACAAACCGATAAACACTTTAAGGCAAAAACTAATGCATCCAAAAGATAGGGTGCCAAATGAAAAGCAAAGTAATGTAGTTCATTCAATCCATTGTAAGAATGAAAATTGTAAAGAGCAGTACATTTGGGAGACTAAACAAATTCTCAAAAAAAGACTTTATCAACATCGCAGGGATAATACTAGTGGGCCTCAATCGGCAGTACATAATCAACTAAAAGCTAGCAACCACTCATTTGACGACAATGAGGTTAAAATCTTAGCGAAAGAACATAGATGGTTTGAAAGGGGAGTAAAAGAAGCGATTTTCATAAAACAACTAAATCCTTCATTAAACGGGTTTGGTGGGGTGAGGTTCAATTTGGATCGTTCATACAATAGCCTGCTTAGGCAACATAGGATTAGTAATACTGATGAGGTGATACCGGTCGAAATGGGGCAATCAGGCCAGTCGTTAGTCAGAACGACAGGAACTATCAGTGGAGCAGCTGCAGGGAGTAGTCCTCTGCTCCCCCCAACCTGAGAGCGGGGACCTATCATAGCAGAGTTCGGCACCGCCATGTCTGGACAGTAGGGATATATATATATATATATATATATATATATATATATATATATATATATATATATATATATAGGGCCTAAACTACCAGTAAGACTTTAGTTTGCTGACGAAGTTTCTTGGATAAGAAGCGAGACGTCCGACACCTTCAAAGAAGTACAGATGACGGCTGAAGAAACATTTTCATCGATGGACCACTCCTGTACGACTGAGAGCGTACACAGACGTTTCAAGCTGTTCATTTTTTCCCAATAAATAATTCATTTTCTTTGAAATCAGCGCATTCTCTTCAACTCACTTCGTACTTCACACACAAAAATATAAAGAATCCTTGTTGACCTCCTCAGCTGAGGACAAAGAGCAACCACAATCACTGTGGTCTTGTTACTGACTATGAAACACAATGGTCTGCCTTGTTCAAATGGACGTATGGAAAAAAGCTCCACATCTGTGCACCTTTGTCTAGCGGTTGACTCTAGGGAAGCCTCTGATTATGATTGAGGGATGGCGACTAAGCCAGTGGATGATGGGGGCTGTATTTGGAGGGAGAGCAGCATGCTGCGTTGTGTGTGAACAGACAGTGTCCCAGGCTGCTGTGTGCTGTTAGATAACGTGAATGGGGGAAGAGGGGAGGTGGGGGCGTGTCCGTGGAAAAGTAAGTGCCGGCTCACGATGGGACAAGTGCAGAACTGCAGGTGTACACCGCAGGTGTACACCGCCTCATATTAACTCAGTTGGTAAACATTGCAGCTCCAGATCATTAAATCCAGGTGACTCTTATGACAGTCATCCCTCGCTACTTCGCGGTTCACTTATCGTGGTTACAAGGCATCACAGATTTTTTTTTTTCAGGGGAAAAAAACCTTCAGAATAAAAAATAAATGCCGAATGACTCAAAAGTTCTGTACATGGCTGTAGCTTGATTGGTTCTCAGCGCTGACGTCACCCAATGACACCACCAATCTCATGGTTTACAGCCATGTGGATTGGCTGGGCATCTTCTCAGCCCTGCCCAGCATCCCCTTCTTTCTTATCACGTGGGATATTATTATATAATACTATTTTGTGGATTTTCGTCTCGTGTGGGTGGTCCTGGTCCCCATTTACCGCAAAAAAACCAAGGCATAACATCTTAACATGTGAAATAGACAATAATAAGCACAACATTCGTGCGTGCCTGGAAGAAAACTGAATCAATAAGGGCCCTATTTTACATGGCAGTCACAAATCGAGTGTAAAATGCAGTTTAACTGTGTGCATGGGTGTAGGTCAATTTATTTAGTCAAATACATTTTTTTACTCTAACGGAACATCTCCTCAGTCTCCAATGATTTTCCTCATTGATTCGTGGTGTCCAACTCCGATTCCAGGTGGCGATCTTGCCTATATTCATGTTTAATTGATGAGAAACGATGTCAGCATCTTAGAACTGTACCAGCTGCACAACTGAGTCTGTACAAGACACGGCAGTTATTGTTTTGTGAAAACAACAATATCATTGTAAACTGCACTTATAGAAACAACGATTTGTGAGGACATGTGTGACGGGTGTCACAACAGCGACTGTCTTCATCTCCACGATGCTGCCGTATTAATGAAGACGAGACGCGTGAATGTGTCTTTTGATTTCTTTTATTTCTGCAACACAGTATGGCAGAAGGGATGGGTGAAGTCGCATGGGTTTCGTCTTGTGATTAACCTGAATCTCCTCGAGATTGTTCTGGAAACTATGGGCGGGACATCGTGCCACACTGTGCGCCGTTGCGTCACTTCCTTCATAATTTAATAATCTAAGTGCACAACTCCGTTACACGTGGAACACAGAGAATTTGGGAATACAGCAACATTTCCCGTTTAATTTTTTTATTAATTAATTTTCTCTCTGGCTCTCTGTCTCTCTCATTGTATTATCACTTTGCTGGGAGTACAAGCAATCTGTATCTGGTGGTGGTGAGGGCGGGGGTAAATCGCATGAGACAGATGATAACCGCCTCCTCATGTCATTTGCGTATATAACCTAATATTGAGAAATTATATTGCATGTCTCATATCTCTCTCCTGTCCCTTGTGGCCCCAACAACTTTTTAAAAAAATGATCTTACTCTTCTCACCTCATTTTATAAACCACACTGACAAAATAGTAAAAAAAAATAACAAAAGACAGTGATGAGGTCATGTTTGCCCCATTGTTTAAATTTGAAAATAAATGCTTCGGGTCTCTTTTTCAGCAATGTCCAATTCAGGAATAGCCATCCTATCCATTTAGGTTTGACCCAATTACCACAAGGACTTCGACGTCAACTAATCCTCGAATCTCACTACCAACTGGCTGCTTGCAAACGCCTTAAATCAACCAATGACGACATCATCAAATCTACCCATCACTTCTATGTCTAAGACTAAGAACGATACAATCATCAGCGGATGTAATACAGTGTATTGGAAGCCTACCGTGTCTACTTTGATACATCCCGTTTTTTTATCCCATAAGTAGACAAAGTTAAACCCATTGGTCACAGCGTTGGGAAATGTAAACCAAATGTATGCCACCACTAATTTATTTTATAAATTAAATGCACAATGTTCAGCAATGTGCATGGATGCACTGAAAAAAGAACCCCACCAGTTCCATCTCTACCGCTCGTTCAGTTCCTTTATTCAATTTTACTGATTGGCTCCTCCTGTTCATCCTTCGCTCACACAGTTGGGAAGACAGCAGAAACATGGAAGGAAATAGGAGCCACTGCCTCCTCCCAAGTCACTCATTTACATCCTTGTGAGCTACAAAACGATTTTGGCAGAAAATGTAACAATCATCATCAATGAAATGATCATTTGTTTTTTAATATCCCGTCATTCTTGAAATCTTTAACAAAAAGGGGGAACCTCAAACAGCGATTCACACCAACCTTGCATGCAAGCAGGCATTACGTTTATAACAAAGAGCTGACTCTGAATCCGCATGGTGCACCTAAACCTGCATTGTAGCAACAATGAGTGCGCAATGCTCAGTCTTAAGCGTGCCAAGATGACGATTCACGCGTCTTCCTCAAAATACCGTCAAAGTAGCGACAATCCGCAGAACCACCAAGACGACGGCGAAGGGCGAGCAAGCGGCTTAGGTCACTGCTTTTATAGAGGAGGGGGAGACCAAAGCGTTCCCAATGACATCCTGTTCCCACACCCACGAGCCCACCACGCCGCCACTGGAACTCACTGTGATGCGAGGGATGTTCTTCTTGCCCTGGTATCCAGACATCTTCAGCGCCTTGCTTTCGCCGGGGGACCGCTACGTGCGTCGAACGAATGAAGGGGAGAGAAAGACTCAGAGGAAGAACGCAGAAGTACGGTCGTTTTTCAGGAAGCTCCTTCGGTGACCCCACCCCAAAAAAATGTGACAGACGGAAAGAAATATGCAAAACTGAAAGTCAGGATGGAGTCCTTGGCAGCCTCCCGGTCTCCGCCGATGCACCGAGCCTTTTTCCAAGCAGACAAGAGGGGAGGGGCCGAAGCCAGCCTGGTCCCCGTTATAAAAAAGGAACTCAGCTGCGCATGCGCAAAGCCTCGCCCTGTTCCATTGACCGAAAAATGCCATTAATCGCTCTCCAAGGATTAAACAGTGGTGAGAACTGGATAACTATATGTATATAACTACTTCTTTTCCTTTCGGCTTTCCCTTCAAGGGGTCGCCACAGCGAATCAGGATCCTCCATCTTCAGAGGTTTGATTCACATGTTTGTTTTGGCCAAGGTTTTACGTCGGATGCCCTTCCTGACACAACCCTCTGTATTTATCCGGGCTTGGGACCGGCACAAGAAGACACCGGCTTATGTCCCCTTGTGGCTGCAGAACAAGCAACTCTATGAACTTAATAAAGATGCTCGGTAAAGGGCTTTCAAACACAAAATGGTCATTGGCACAGCAACATTCAACAAGCAAAACTATACTCACCATTAAAGGACAACCGACACCTCCTGACAAGTTGTGACCATAATTTGTAAAATAACTTCAAATGACTTCTACTGAGGGCAATTTACAAATATTCCACTGCATATAGCTATATTTTACGTTTTAAGACTCGCACTGAATATTCAGGAAGTCTTGTTTTCGAGTTGACTTGACGTCATGTCAGGAACACCCCTGACCGAGAATGCATTTTGGGTACTTTGTTTGGGCTGAAAACATTGTGTTGATCCATGTTGCTGGCAAAATTAGAAGGAAAAACACAAATAATGCGATGGTGAATCGTTGTGTGCCGCAACAAAACTACCAATTGTGGTAACACCATACAAATTGACAAATTCTCAGCAGACAAATCAGCCCATTTCCAACGGAGCTTGTGCGCCATCTTGTGCATTTTCTGGGAGCTACATTGGAGTCCACACGCCTCAAAATGATACGGAAGGACTTGTTTAATCGATTGCAAACATTTATGCTTTCCTCTTCAGAACTATTTGAATCATATTCATAACTGGATGAGTAACCAGAAAGCATCTTCTCAGAATCTGAACTCTCTGAAGCCATTGTTTTGTATCTGGAGTATCTTGGCGTGACGTCACAAACAAGGGGCGGGACCTTCTGAAACTTGCCATTTCCGAGGTCATTTTGAAGCAGTCATTTTTATTGGTGTTTTGCATTCGACTAAAAATATCAGGCTGCGTGTTTTGGGTATTTTAGATGCTATAAAACCTTTTTCTATGTTAGTTAGGAAACAAAAAAAAATGGTGTCGGTTGTCCTTTAAGTGCGCCTTATAGTACGGAAAATACAGTTTGCGTCTACGATTAATCCCTTTAATATTAAAATAAGGCAAAAACATGTTTCATTGTGCCAGATGAGAAGAAAAACAATGAAATAAAAATATGTAAAATAAAAATGACAATAATAAAAAAATTAAACCAACTTCAGTAGATTGGGGTCAATAGGGTAACTTAACCATCTTTACAATCACTTAGGTTGCCGTAAATTCTTTCTAGGTATCCCATAGTCTCTCAAATTTCTCTCGCTAAGCTTTTCCATTTCATAAATTTCACCTACCACCTTAATCCAGTCTTTGACTGTTGGGGGTTCTTTTGTTAGCCATTTCCTCGTGATTGCTTTCTTGCTTGCTAATAGCACAATGATGCATATGTATTTCTGGGCAGAGTTAATGATAAAGTCAGGTTACAGTCCCAGATACAGGGCTTCAAAGGTTGGAGGAACCACTTTTCCTACAATAATACCTATTATCACTCACGTCTCTTTCCAGGATTTGGAGATGACTAGATATTCCCAAAACACATGAAAACGGGACACTTTTTTGTTTCTGCAGGATCTCCAGCAAGCTATATTCATTCCTTATGAATACCCTTGGTCCGGAACTCTAAAAAAATCTCAGTCTAAAGTTGCTTCTCAGGTATTGGAAATGTCGTATCCCTGTCACCTCAAGGATGTCTATGTCGATCGTTCGCACTTTTCCAAACCATTTTTTTAAACCTGCATGCAGGTTTGGAAAGAAATTTGAATCAAATCCGACCCCTTTTAGGAACATGTCTTGCTTGAATATTCCATGCCAGACCTTGATTGAAGTCTTTATCCAAGGATTAACACTTTTAAGATTATCGGTCAAACGAGGGTCTGCGATAAATGCTTGTAGTGGAATTTCACTAGATATTTGGCATTCAATGTCTTTCCACTTCACCCGATAAGATGGGTTACAGATATTGCCGAAAATCTTTGCTTCGCTTGCCCGGTAATAATAATAATAATAATAATAATAATAATAATAATAATAATAATACATTTTATTTTAAGTCCCTTTCAAAGCTCTCAAGGACACTTTAAAGTCACAGACAAGCATAGATACTATGGTAAATAAACTCCAATTACAAATAGAATACAATAAATAACTTTAGTTCGCTGACGAAGCCTCTTGGATAGGAGGCGAAACGTCCGAAACCTTCACTTTTGTACAGATGACGGCTGAAGAAACCTTCTCATCAATAAATAAAATACAATTATAAATAGAAACAGTGAATAGTTTATCATCTTCGGTAAGGAGAGGCATGCCTGCGATTGGCCTATATAACTACTTTGTTCCTATTCCTTTTTCAGATGTTTTGTATTGCTGAGAATTACAAACAGATATCTTTACTTTCTGCTTTTACCAAACTTGGCAAATTAACCTTCTTGTGGTCTTCGAGTCAAAATGACCCGACACAGTGTCAAAATGCCCCAAAAAACACCTGAAATGATATTTTTAACCTTTTCCTAGATTAGCCCCAACTGTAGAAAGTTGATGTTTTGCTTGCAAAATGACCCGTGCGGCAAATCGAGTTGAAATCAAGGTCATCACGTTATTTCCACACCACAGAATGTTTTAGTTGTCTCAGAAAAATTAGTTGTACACATGAACAAGACAGGAGGAGACCTAAACAAGACAACATAGGTGTCATTTTCACAGATGGCACAGCTCCTTTTTTTTGTGGATTTCAAGGGGTTATAAGGGTGCCACATATGACAGGACCCCTAATTCTCCGTGTGCCCACACCGTGGTTGTACATTATGACATTTAAGAGGCTCTTGTACTGTTTTTTTTCTGATATCAAGCAAGACAACTGATTCGGAAGAGGAAGTGGACAATGGATCAGAAGAAGATGGGGAGGAATATCACACATAATATGATCAATCATCTTCAGGACCCTCATTATACCTACATTCTACCTGTTTATCACACCAGCAATAGAAAAATAATCAAGAGATGACAAATCTGAATGGTTTTCTCAAATATGGAGACAGCTGGAAAAAGAGGAATGAGACCAACCTGCAGGCCTACTTTGGGCTATTAATTTTTGCAGGTGATCTGGAAATAGATCAATTCGACCTAATACATCATAAGAAGACCAAGAGGAGTGTTACTGGATTCATTTAAAGAAGGAAACACGTCCCCCGCAGAGAAGCCTGAGCAGGAGTGGTGAAAGCTATTCAGAGTGTAGGAGCTTCTGAGAAAACTGAAGATCCAGCTTCCACAGACAGTTTCTCAGCTTGGGCAAGTAAGAGAAGAGACGCCAGTTCTGCCCCTCAAAAGAACTGTAAAATACATACTGTCTGTGGCTGGTGTAAGAAATATATACAGGAAGGCCGTGCACTTACATACTGCGCTGCACCTGCAATTACTGTATTTGAATGAGTTCATTTTTTTTCACATTTGTGTTTTGTAATGTATTGTTCATTGTTCATTGGAGGGAAAGAAACTCATTGAAATGCAAAAAAGCATAATAAATAATTTTTTCCACTTTTTTCCCTTTTCTGAAGCTATACAAATACAGGTGAGGAGGGAAAACAACATCACACACTTAAATTATTGGGGGAGCTTGCAGTCAAAATGCTACCAAGATTTGAATGTAGTCTCAAAGACAGGGAAGGAGAGAGAGAGAGAGAGAGAGAGAGAGAGAGAGAGAGAGAGAGAGAGAGAGAGAGAGAGAGAGAGAGAGAGAGAGAGAGAGAGAGAGAGAGAGAGAGAGAGAGAGAGAGAGAGAGAGAGAACTGGATTTATACATTGTAATTAGTCCCCCCCAGCCCACCCCTTTCAATTTTGCTGCTGTAGATTGCAAATTTCCCACTGAAAGACGATTAAAGGCTTTCTGATTCTGATTCAAATGCTGCGCCTGATCATGTATTTGCAGCTGCGGTATTTAGTTAACATTAAGTTTATGGTTGCAAATCAATCTTCACTGCATCCCACTGAATGATTTTTTTAAAGATATATTTTAGCAGCTGCAACTGCATTAGAGTGAGTGTCGATAAATGAAGCAATCATCCTGTCAATGGTTGAGATCCGGTTGTGGGTACCTCACGCTTTCAATCAATATGCAACATGAAACCTACGCTCAACACCACCACTAAAAGCTTTAAACGCCATCCTGAGTGCTTAAAAACAACATAAGAGATGCATCAACATCATTGGTGCTACATAACGATTTCGCATGAGCAGCAGAAAAATATAAACAAATAAATAAATACATTTTTTCAAGTTGACAGCTTTTTCTGCTAATGTGACACATCCCCATCCATCCCAGCCCATGTACCCCTGAAATAATAAGTCTGAAATAATAAAAGTTGCAAGAATACGTGCGCTGTTGGATTAGATAAATGCACTGTAATGCTAACTCATGAAACAATGGTGTACTCGGCCACGCCCTCTCGCAGCTCTGCAAGCGGTTGCATCGCAATTTAGGGTTGCTGGGAAATTGAGTTAGTGAGTTTTCTGTTGTCCAGTTAATTTAAGAGACGTTAAATATAATCGCCATTGTGTATGGTGCATGTGTGTGTGCTTTTACAACACATTCAGTGCAGAGCAGTATTGGGTGTGTGTTTTTAGGATTCAAAATACCTTTCCATCATCCAGATTCTGCAAAGATTCCTTGCCAGTACTTTCCCTGATCTCCACCTTCTTGGGCTGGGAAATGTCGCTCTGCCGGTCAATGACTCGGCTGTCTCTCTTGCCTCTGCACGCAGACAGTGCATCAAAGTCCAAAGTCTTGCTGTCGAAGGAGCCTTCCACCGGGCAGAACATGCCACAGAATTGCTGCCTCGGTCTAGCGGGGCTGTCTGTTCCCATGTTCTTCAAAAAGCTGCTTGCTGTCACTTCCCCAGTGGTCGACATGTCTGGCAGGGGCTACAGAAAGCCAATATATGGATATTTTCAAAATCTCCTTTATGTCAGCTCTGCTCTCCTGCACGGCCACCGCCTTGATATGACTTCAATTGCAGGTGGGTGGTGGCAGCGTTACTAAAAGGGGACAAATGAGAAGGACAATACAACATGAAAGCGGTCCTACCCTGATGATAATGACTTGAAGTGATTTAAAAAACGGGAAAACATCCGTGCTGTAAGAATTTAGTAATTTAGTATATAAGCAACAAGCCTGCGACCACAAAGTGTCAAGTCCACCGATGTGAGGAACGCACCAAGAGCTAAGCTTGTCAAAATAAAAGCATAGGATAATCTGGAGCTAGTTTTGAAGATAACGAGTGTGAACAATTGTTCCCTCTTGGAAAGATCCAAACTTGACAAAGCGAAGCATATCACCACCGAATACTCGAACAAAATAAAGCATTTCATGTAAGGATGTATTTCGTCTTTAAAGGGCGTTTCTTGTCAAAGTTAGAGATCATATCAAACCTTCTAATCGAGTCACACTCAGTCCAACAGTGAAAAGACGCTGTCCTTTCAGCACCTTCTTTCTAGCATTCTTAGTTGCTAACTTGCTAGCTACTTCCTGTTGGTTCTTTATAATTTTGTGACCGCTTTATTTCCTGTGTATGCTACCTGTCCATGTTCAGCGCTTTGTTTGCAGCTTGTATTGTATTTGTAGCAGGTGTTTTCACTTTTTTAGACCAGGTACATAACTATCACGTGTATGTGACCACGTGTGGAAAAAATGAAATCATTTGTCGTGGTAAAAAGTGTTATTTTTTTCAGAAATAAGTTGTATTTTGCAACTTTAAAGTTGTAAAATTATGCTTTGAAGACAATGTATAACAAGGGAAGAAAGTTTGGCTGAAAACCAATTCAGGATGTCCCCCGCCTACTGCCCGAAGACGGCTGGCCCAGCCGGACCCTATCTCAGCCGGGCTGCGATAAGGTCCTGCAACCCCCGCGACCCTAATGAGGAATAAGCAATATACGGAAAATGCATGGATGGATTTCCTGGGGATGAAAGCTGTAATTTACAAATAGGACTATGTTCTCCTACTTTCATTGATCCAGATATAAATAGGATCTTTGGTACTTTTTCTGTATTCAAGCAGGGAGGGGACGGTTTATGCCATCGGTCCGTCATCATATTAGTTAGGGAGGAATATATATTTTAAAGTAGTATTTTCTTTAGGTATGCTTTTTTTGCAGTTTACTCTGAATATCTCGAGCCAGAGCTTGTGAACATCTGGGGCTGATGGAAGCCCAGTTTGAAAACCACTGCATCTGTCTTGTTTTAAATACATTTTTACTTTTTGGAGTCTATACATAAGGATGTACAAAGGTCCCACCTGCACTGTGATGTTTGCAGTTTCTGTCAGATTTCTAACACATATACAATTTGTGCAAAATTCCAACACGCACAACCCAATGACCAAACAATACAATACATGTTAGTTTATGTAGCGCCTTAACAGCAGCTGAAGCTGTAACCAAGGGCCCGATTTAAACTTTTCAGATCAAAATTCTCAATAAATCTGCTAAATTGCATTGCACCTGCGTGTGTCTGTTTAATTCATTCAAATTGAATATCCTATTGTTTTGCTTCACCCAAACAAATCCTGATTCAGATTAAAAACAAACAAAACATGGACTGCAGAAGTGAATGTAGAAGACATTTCAGCAAGTCAACACAGTTTCCATAACAACGTGATAGCGCCGAGTGGTTCAGTTGCCACTCTACGATCTATCCAAAGAGCTGGGAGGACACCCATGTGTGTCTGTGCACGTGGGTGGGTGGTGATCAGAACAAGAAGAGAAAGTGTGAAGGTCTTGCAGTGGATTAGGAAATGTGACAATAATGGTCGGCTCACACAAACACTGAAAATGCTTAGAACGCAAACATAAATCTGCGTGAACCACACAAAGGGAGTCTGAGAGCAGAGGTGCAGGGTTGTGTTATAATTCATGAGGAAAATTGTCAGCATGGCTTATAAACAGTTGGACATGGAGCAGGAGGAAGGGCTCGGTTCTACAAGACAGACAAACACGTTTTTTATGTGACCTACTGGGCTATGTTTGTACTGCACTTCATCACACCTGAAAAAAAGTGTGCTGTTTTGTTGAAGAGGGGGAAGGAATCCAAACATGCGAAACATAACCAAACAGTCAGTTTATGCCAGCCAATGCCTTTAAAGGAAAAGCTGTTTTTGTTTCTGCTGTAGTATGAGCAATATTTATGGCTGCCTTTGACTGAACTCTACCACATTTGTTTTTCACATTATTTTGTCATCTAGAGTTAGACACATGTTGATTGCCCTCTTTTGCAGATTCAGAAGGGATCAGTCGGTACAAAAGTGCAAGATTCAAATGTTAAATTGTGTCAAACTGTGCCGACGGAGCTAATAGTCAATGCAAGCAAGCCACTGTGAGACTAATAAAGGCATAGCCAATCAAATCCAACCATATTACTAGTTAGTAAAAAACAAATAAAATTATATATATACAGGTAACATCCGACTTACGACCGGCTCGACTTACGACCACCCATACTTACAACTATGACCTCCAGCTCCTATTTTTAAAAATTTTATTCTGCACCTGGTACCGCAACGCGTTAGCTAGCAGGCAGGCAACCCCTTGCCGGGAAAAGCCGAAAAGAAAAGAAGTATATATTTATATGCCATTCTTCGGTTTCTGACCATTAAAGGACAAGCGACGTCTCCAGACAAGTTCTGTCCATAATTTGTAAAATCGCTTTAAGTGACTTCTACTGAGCGTATTTTACAAAGATTCCACCGCATATAGCTATATTTTACATTTCAAGACTCGCGCTGAATATTCCGGAAGTCTTGTTTTTGAGTTGTTGACGAGTCCTCACCCTACGTCACTGAAGGAACGCCCCTCACCGAGAAAGGACATACCTTGTATCACCTCAATGCATTTTGCGGTACTTTGTTTGGTCTGAAAACTTCATGTTGATGGCGAAATTAGAAGGAAAACATAAATAACGCAATGGTGAGTCGTTGTGTGTTACACCGAGACAACTTTTTGATAGTCGTTCACAAAAAATCCAAGGTGAAGAATAAAACTATTGCCAACGGAGCTCTGCCGCCATCTTCTGCATTTTCTGTGACACGACACCTCAGTCTTGATCCATCAAAATGACCCTGAAGACCTTCTTTAATCGATTGCAAACATTTATACTTTCCTCTTCAGAACTATTTGAATCATATTCATAACTGGATGTGTCACAAGAAAGCATATTCTCTGAATCTGAAGCCATTGTTTTGATTCTCGAGCAAGGCAAGACGACTTGGGGTGACGTCACGAACTCGGGGCGGGACTTTCTGAAAATGCCCAATTTGCAGCTCAATTTTTTTGCAGATTTTGGACTCTTTAAGTCATTTTTATTGGTGTTTTGCATTTGACTAAAATCAGCCTGCGTGTTTTGGGTATTTTAGATACTCTAAAACATTTCTCTGATGTCAGTTTGGAAACAAAAAAGTGATGTCGTTTGTCCTTTAAATAAATCATACAACCCAAAACGTGGAATATTCATTCAGGTTATTTTTTTAATGACGAAATGTTTATCATCTGTTGAATGGAATCAAAGGGCAAGAAAAAAGAAAAAGAAAATGTATTCCAATAATTACGGTCAGGCCATTGCAGTGTGAGAGCACTCTCTGGTTTCCTTCTCACATCATGAGCAGTCAACGCACAGGTTTTTCGTTCGGAACAGGTCCAAGGTGACTCAAGACCTGTGTATTATATCGCAATCAATTAAAAAAAATTAAATAAAATGAAATCCGGTAATAGATCAATCATAATCACCACTCTGCAAACTAGTTTTATACGTGTGTGTGTGTGTGTGTGTGTGTGTGTGTGTGTGTGTGGGGTGTGGCTTTAAAGAATGTGGGACTGGGGAGGAGTTTTTCAACCATGTGGGACATTGTTGGATAAAGTACCAAAGACAGAACATGCGACTACCTTTACTCATCATCAGTGCCTTCAGAAAAAGTAATTCCTGGATAACATCATGTCAACATTGCATTTAGGTGATGGGTCAAAGTTCAGTCCCGGGCAAGTCTACACCCACAATAGCTTCGATAGCAGATGAAGCTTTGTGCTGCTGTTGAACACTGTCAGTCACGAGTTTGCAATCACATGGGAGTCATGGGTAGGACCTTGAATGAACTAATTCATTATTGCTGCCATAAGGATTAGACACGTCTTAAAAACTGAGCAGGTACTCCAATCTAGGAAGGCTTTAGTGCCCCCCCCTCACATACTCCCCATTTTTAAACAACAAATGAAAACCCATGGTTTACTTATCCATGGTAAACATAGTTTAAAAAAGCTTCTATAAAGCTTAAAAAAGTTTGTATTAATGAAAGAAAACTATCAAGAATGATTCTCCAAGAAATACAGTGATAACC
Organism: Hippocampus bargibanti; assembly: GCF_051943395.1. Classification (NCBI taxonomy): domain Eukaryota; kingdom Metazoa; phylum Chordata; class Actinopteri; order Syngnathiformes; family Syngnathidae; genus Hippocampus; species Hippocampus bargibanti. The sequence continues at coordinate 5,714,933 of NC_142751.1, read as the reverse complement.
TCAGCTTACGAACTTAATTGGTTCCAAACATTAATTTCCAATAGGAAACCATTAAAAATGAGAATAATCCGTTTCCAGGTCACCATAAAACATAATTTTCTCCAAAATAGGCCTTAAAACGACACAAAATATACCTTATTTTACATATAATAAATGTGCTATTGTATATTGGAGTTTTCATGTTTATGTTTGTTAAGTAATTATAAGTGCCTTGCATGCTGGGTCCGAGAGGACAGTAATTTCATCTATGCTGTATGTCATGAATATTAGCATATTTGACAATAAAGCTGACTTTGACTTTGATTGTAATTAAATAAATAAACTGTACAGTATAATAAAGTCATTTTATTTACCTTTGTAATGGTCGTTGATGTAGTTGCCTCTTGATGATATCCGTGTGAAGTTGCCATGCTTTTTCAGCGATAATACCCTCACACACTGTCCCCTGCTAGCTGCTTTTCGTGAATCCAAATCAAATAACATTTTTCAACCTCTTCTATTACCTGCGCCCATTGCTTAGACAACACAGAAACACCCTTCGCCACACATAGCAATGGTCAACTTAGCATATTGGTACTGGGACGCTAAGTCACACAAAAGCACACCTAGTTCGTGTTTTTCGATGATCTCCTTCTTCTGCTTGACCGTATTTTCTTTTGTGTCCTCTTCGGCTGAACACTAGCCTGTGGTGGGGTCTTTTTCAGTCCAAAAAAAGCAAAAGTATCCACTCCATCACAAGCCACGTCCGCACTGAGTGTGAAAAGTAGTCTGGCTTCCACGGTGGCGCTGTTCAGCCGTGTGGTTTGGTGTTCTTCCGCCGAAAACTAGTCTGCCAGCCATTGTGGCGCTCTGTGTGTTTCCCGAAAACTAGTTTGTATGCAAAGATTATATTCTCGCGAATTTAATGTTCGTAAGGCGAAAAGTTCGTTAGCTAAAGCATTCGTAAGCCGAGGTATCACTGTGCCAAAACTAAATCGTCAAAACTTAATTCTGTTCTGCATTTGTTGCAAGGGATTTTGAGAGCCAATCTTCTCAAATAATTTACAATGAACACTAAAGACTAAAACAACATTGTCTCGCTGAGTCCCATTCAGGCACTGTAAGCACTTATGAGATGTTCAACTGAAAGAACATTGACACACGGTTTGGACCTTCATGGACCCCGCAACACCCAAGACTTTGAAATACGGTCAGCTCACATGCGGCTTACATACACTTGCTCAAACCTGGTTTTCCTTTTTTGAAAGAAAGCCAATGAATATAGCCTGAATATAGCCTTTCAGCCCATTGAAAGTCTTGTGCCAGGAAAGGCAGTCAAGAGAAAAAAGAGGGCTCCTGAGAACATGTCATATCTCAGTGAGGAAAAGAGGTGGGAATGGGGGGTGATGGTGGCAAGCAGGGGAGAAGAGGGGGAAACGCTTCACAGGACATCAACACTTTTTCTGGCTCCAGGCTACTTCTCAGGCACTTTTCTTCAGGTTCAGCTTCAGAAAGAGCTGGTGGGGGGCGTGGTCAACCTCTTCCCAATGTACACTCTGTTGAGAAGAAGGCCAGTTGTAGGTCACACATCAAAATGCAGCAGAGGAATGAAACGACGGTTAGAATGAAAATAACACAAACCTGACTCAGCATAATCAGGACTGTAGAAAACATGTCCACGGAGTGTGGAAAAAAAAGACCAGGAAGTGGCGCCCATGATGATTGGCCACTTCATTAATATATATATATATATATATATATATATATATATATATATATATATATATATATATATATATATATATATATATATATATATATATATATATATATATATATATATATATATATATATATATATATATATATGGTCCGCGAAAGCAAATCAAGCATATTAAGTAGCATGATGCTTGCTATAAATACAATGTATTATTATTATTATTAAAGTAACCAAAATTTCAAATTGTCCGATGTAAACCACAGCAACAGACATGATTCTTGACTTCAGATTTGAAAACTCATTATTCATTAATTTGTTGTGTCTTCTGCATGTAATATGTGGAAGAGACAAATCATTGTAATGGTTTCCCCAAATTCATAAGGGCCCTCGAGAGGAAACTAACTACAATGTGGCCCGGGCAAAAAAGTTTGACACCTTTGCTCTACAATAATTCACGGAATAGCACACATGTACTTTTTGGAAGAATAGCGATTCAGCCGTTTCATTTTTTGAGGAAAATACATGTTGGAGATTATCAGCGTTTCTGAGGAAGAATTTGTCATCCCCTCTACATTCCTCTCAAAATACCAGAATAAGTTTTCATAATGCCTTTCAGCGGTGCAGAATCATTCACGAATTTTAAGCGTTTGAAGATCGACCATGTTACTTATTCCCTGTCAATGGCGGGGGTCATTTGCATGATTTTAAATTGTTATCAATAGATGGCGGACAGTGCTTGGACGTGTTTGGACCAAGTGTTATACTCAATGTAAGTAGGCTTAATAATTGCCAGATTTGTAATGACTATCAGGTTAGAACTTGAATAAGTGATGTGCTACATATTTTTGCGCAGTTATACATTTCAGTCTTCTGACATTTTTATTATGCATAGAATACTTTGTTTTTATTTTTCATCCCCCCTACCTCTTTCAAATTTGCTGCTGTAGATTGCAAATGTCCTCATTGTGGACACCATTAAAGGCTCTGTGATTCTGATTCCGAATTTTAAAATGTGCCGTTAAACGAATGCTAAATGGAAATGACTTCACTAACAAAATGAATGTTATCTTTTTCCACACTCAATAGAGACAAGCATACAACTGATAAATCAGTTATAATGTTTTAGTACACTGGTGATTACTTGGTGTTTATTACCCAAGTCCCAGAGCGAGGATGTGTGAAATCAACAGGGAAGGGATGAAGATTTTAAGGAACTCGGCAGAGAAGAAACCTCCTTTTTTCATGGCCCCAGTCTTCCTCATGCTGAGCGTCACAGAGCGGCGGGGGTGACAGAAATGAAACTCCCTGGAGGGACAAATAAAAAGTCAAATTTCAATACAGCACATGGCTGACTCATGGCATTTGTTTTGAAATTACAGTGATACCTCGGCTTGCGAACGCTTTAGCTAACAAACTTTTCGCCTTACGAACATTAAATTCGCAAGAATATAATCTTGGCTTACAAACTAGTTTTCGGGAAACACACGGAGCGCCACAATGGCTGGCAGACTAGTTTTCGGCAGAAGAACACCAAACTACATGGCCGGACACCGCCACCGTGGCTGCCGGACTACTTTTCACACCCACTTTCTCTGAGTGCACACGTGGCATACGTGGTTTGCTATCAATTTGGATTTGCTTTTATTAGTCTCGCATTGGAGACATTTACATTTCACAGGATACTCTTGCTTTTTTGGGACTGAAAAAGACCCCACCACAGGCTAGTGGTCAGTAGATGAGGACACAAAACAAAATGACGATCGAGCAGAAGAAGGAGATCATTGAGAAACACGAACCACACGTGCATTGCTACGTGTGGCTAAGGGTGTTTCTGTGTTGTCTAAGCAACGGTCTCAGGCAATAGAAGTTTTAAAAACTTCTGTTGATTTGAATTAACGAAAAGCAGCTCACAGGGGACCGTGTTAGTGAGGATATTATCGCCGAGAAAGCACAGCAACTACATCAACTACCATCACAAAGGTAAATAAAACGACTTTATTATACAGTACAGTTTATTTCTTTAATTATAATACAATAGCACATTTATTATACATAAAATAAGTTAGCTTTTGTGTCGTTTTAAGGTTTATTTGGTAGAAAATTATGTTTTGTGGGGACTTAGCAACAGATTATTCACATTTTAATGGTCTCCTATGGGAAATTAATGTTTGGAAGACACCTTTCTCCTTACACACTTTCTGGGAAGCAATACATTCGTAAGCTGAGGTATCACTGCACAATCCTTTGTCCTTTATGTCTGCATGATACTGCCTCCTTGTGGCTGAGGCACACACCAGAAAGTGTGGAGCTGCAAGGAGTGAAAAGCATTTCAATTCATTCGGATAAGGAAAGATGACTTGTGGTTCAATCGCTTTGAGTTAAGACCAGGTTCATATTATCAATTGAAGGCATATGTAAAGGCATCACTGTTCTGAGTTGAAAACTAGGAGTCACAGTCTCATACATATAAAAAAAGTCAAGCACTCAGTTTATTTTAGTATTGGGCTGCCACACCAACCTTCTCAGTAAAAACAAGCAGCTGTGTGAGTGTGTGTGGGGGGGGGGGGTGTTTACACAGTTAAGACTTACTTAGGAGGAATGTTTTCCGGTCGACTAGACCAGTCAGCAACCCAATCTGCGTCCTTCATGAGGATATCGATGTCCTTCTCCTTGTCCAAGACATCCTCTTCAGTCTAAAGACACAAACAAACGTTAGGTTATCATATAGAAACACAACAATAATAATATGCTGGTGATTACGGAAAAAAACACAGAAACCATTTATCAGCATGCTGTGTTTGCAATTCGTTGTGAAGAAGGTCAATATTTTTCACGTCATGTTTTTGAAAAAAACATTCAAAAACATAATATGTGAACCGTAACTCGATTTGCAGTTTTTGTGAAGACTATAGTCGGAAGTTCTGGAAGAGGGGTTGCCATAACAACCTCAATCCCCCAAGACCCCACTTGAGTTCTCACTTGACTGTCTCGTCTGCCGGTCACGTCCGCATCGAAGATGATCTGCCCTTCATCTTGCGGAGTTTGGGGCCGTGGAGGACTGGAAGGTGGGGGGACAAATCAACAAATGAACAAACTTCATTCAGAGTATGATCTCTAAGGGTCAGCTACAAAATGATTTATTATGAGAAATTCCAGTCTAAACATGGAAAATATGTATAATAATAATAATAGTTGGGTTGTGTAGCTGCTTCAAAATGAGGAATCTATTCTATATGGCTGTTTTAAATGCAGAACAACATCAATGAAAAATACATGTACTGTATGCCGAGTCATAATATTAAAAATAAATTAAAAACATAAATGAAGTATTGCATTAAAGGATTAAAAAAATGTTAAGGTGGGGGAGAAGTACCCTTGTTTCATTGTTTAACTCGCCACATCCCGGTATTTTAAAAACATTTTGATTCTAATTTCAAAAAATGTTTCCAGCATAACTAAATGGAAAAAAAATGAAATGTGTTTGCGATAAATCTGACAGCCACCCGGGGCAGGCAAGTGGTCTGGCATGTGACAAACATTACAAACTGCAAACTGTGTACAACCTAGCCAACCCTGGGTAACCACGGCAACAAGACAGCTGCCTTTCAGGCTCCTTCATGCTTTTATTGCGAAGGCAGTGAGGACGACAACAGATCTGGGACGTACCGTGTATGCGCATAGCTGCTAAAACAATTATTCAACTTCTTCCCAGTCTACTCGCCACAAAAACAATGATGCATTTATGTCACGTTCAGAGATTAAATTTGGTTTGTGGCTTTCTTATTCCGTGTATTATAATCAAATAAAATGAATTCATTATTTTAAGTTTGACAAGGGAGTGCACGCAGAGAACCCATACAAGATAAGACATTCCAGTATCTCCGCTCAAGGTAAATAATCACAGGTTTTGCAAAAAAGTGACGTCGGTTGTCGTTTAAAGGACAACCGACACAATTTTTTTTGTTTCCTAACTGACATCAGAAAAACGTTTTATAGCATTTAAAATACCCAAAACATGCTTTATGATATTTTTAATTCAAATGCAAAACACCAATAAAAATGACTTAAAGTGTCTCAAAAGTACTTCAATTTGAAACCGGAAATGGACAGTTTCAGAAAATCCCGCCCCCTTGTTCGTGGAGTCATGGCAAGACGTCTTGCCTTGCTCGAGAATCAAAACAAAGGCTTCAGATTTGGAGAATATGCCTTCTTGTTACGCATCCAGTTATGAATATGATTCAAATAGCTCTGAAGAGGAAAGTATAAATGTTTGCAATCGATTAAAGAAGGTTTTCTGGGTCGTTTTGATTGCTCAAGACATATATGTAGTGTCACAGAAAATGCAGAAGATGGGGGCAGAGCTCCGTTGGAAAGTTTTGTTTTGCAGTTTGGAATTTTTTTCAACAAATATCAAAGAGTTGTCTCGGTGTAACATACAACGATTCACCATTGTGTTATTTATGTGTTCAACACGGATCAACACGACGTTTTCAGACCAAACAAAATACCGCAAAATGCATTGAGGTGATGCAAAGTATGTCCTTTCTCAGTCAAGGGCGTTCCTTCAGTGACGTAGGGTGAGGACTCGTCACCAACTCAACATAAAACGTAAAATATAGCTATATGCGGTGGAATCTTTGTAAAATACGCTCAGTAGAAGTCATTTGAAGCGATTTTACAAATTATGGACACAACTTTTCCGGAGACGTCGGTTGTCCTTTAAGGAGTGAAGTGAGTAACGTGGTGATTTCAACCGGATAAATTAATGCTCAATCCAAAACATACTTTGTTGAACAGATGAAAAGACAAGGTGAAAGGAAGAAAGAAGGAAAGGCTAGCCCACCTGTCACAGGAGGAATTGCTACGGCTGGATTCGTGCTGGGCATCCAGTAAGATCTTCTCCATGTCACCGTTGTGGATGGAGGACGAGGATGGGACATGCTCCAGCGAACCCACCATGGCCTCCTCTTCCTCCAGCAGGCCTGAAACAGAACTAACTGCAGAAGATGGCTGGCTGGGTCCTGCAGCGCCTCTGTTCATCTCCAATTCCACCCAGGACCCTGTGGGGAGAAACATTGACATGCTGACTTGGCCTTCGAAGTACACATTATGTACCTGTGCAAACAATCTTTGGTGCAACCATTGATGCCATTACTATAAGCTACTATTTTATAACTGTATGTTTACTAGCTGGATTAAATTCTGCATGTGGGAGGAGAGGAGGTTGTTAACTGATTGCATCAGCTCAATTCAACGGTGAGATATAAACAGACGTTCAGAACATTGTAAAAAAAATAAACAACATTCCATCGACTGCTTGTTTTCCCATCAAAGTAATTCTGTGAAATGGCTGCATTAGCGGAGGTGATCGAAATAACAGTTCTGACCTCAGATCTGCCTGCAGAAAGATGCAGTGACATTTTTCAGAAAGGCAATAACACAAATGCATGTCGTACTACGTTTGCAGTTCCAGATGATGGCAAACCGGCTTGCTTTGTTTCTGAAATATTTTCAATCCCGCTCCTTACTTTGGTGTGATTTACAAGGGCAGGGAAAACGTCACTGCATTAATAAATTAGTAAATCAAAACATGTTTTACATTTGGTGCGGTGAAAATACCACCAGTGGAATGCTAAATAATTACTGCAATTAGACTTCAGTTGTCTTTAATTTTTAAATACAATACGCATGCATTTAATCTTCAAGAACTATTTGATTGGATAGTTTTATTTAAATCTCGTAGGAAACACCTTTTAAACAAATCGGTATTCAGTATAATTTTATATATAACATATATAATATAATATATAATTTCTTCAAGCAAAGAAAATAATTTTACACTAGCCGGAAATATTGAATTTACTTTTATAAAATTAAACCTCAGACTCATTTCTGACTAAAAATGGTCCTGCTGCAGTACTGTAATTTAATGTTAGTTATTGTGGTGACCGTTCAAGAGTTTTGCCTATTTTTTAAAGACTTGTTGTAAAAGTGATGTAAGAATATTCATCATTCCCAACTTAAATACACCCATTTACTGTAACTCCATAATGGTGTTTTATGTCAAGCACTGCTTAATATTAGATTAGATTAGATTTGCCTTTATTAGTCTTGCAGTGGAGAAATTTACATTTCACAGCAGCAAAGTGATGAAAGGAATGAACGTAGGTAGAAAAACAAAATACATGAGCTGCTGGAAAGGCAGCCACTCTCGCGGCTCATGGTGGTACAAGTAAACATGGACCATGGTACAGGTGGGGATTGGAGTTCTGCTTCTCCTGATTTGACCCCACAAGCTGACAGGATCCAAAAAAAGAATCTGAGTCGCACTTTCACCCAAAGGCAAACAAGTGGATGTGTCAATCACATGTTGATGAGGAAAGCACTATTTCCTGCTTTGTGATGACAGTGCAGGAAATGCCTTCCTTTGGCTTCTAGTGGACCTTCCATGCGATGTATGCATTTTCTATTGATGTGAGTTTTGAATGTGCAGGCAGCTGAGCGAGAGTGACTGCATACCTAAATTTTTATATATATATATATATATATAACTGTCCTTTAGGCCAGCCCTCTCTAGCCACTGATAGGACTTCTTGAGATCAGCCACTTCTGCTATGGTTCGGTGGTACATCCCGTGTAGGGGCTTTTCCTCCCATGATTGTCCCTCTTCCAGCACCTCATCCTCTGTTCCCCATTGACTGAGACATTCTCTGAGTACATCATCCGTTGGAGCCTTCTCTTTGATGTATTCATGGAGCTTGGATGTTTCATCCTGGACAGTGGCTCTCACACTCACTAGTCCCCGGCCTCCTTCCTTACGGCTTGTGTACAGTCTCAGGGTGATGGACTTGGGATGGAACCCTCCGTGCATGGTGAGGAGTTTTCGGGTCTTAACATCCGTGGTCTGAATCTCTTCCTTTGGCCACCTTATTATTCCTGCAGGGTATCTGATCACTGGCAGGGCATAGCTGTTTATTGCCCGGGTCTTGTTCTTGCCATTGAGCTGGCTTCTGAGGACTTGCCTCACGCGCTGGAGGTATTTGGTCGTAGCATTTTTATTTGTTTATTTATTTATCATAGACATACCTCCCACACTGGTACTATGATCTTACGACAGTGAAATAAAAAGTGTGCTCCTCATGGCAGTTGTAAAGGCAGTCCAGTCCAGTTGCACCCACTGACCCAATATGTCAGGCGTCCCTCCCCTTCAAACTGAACATTTGCACTCATCCTTTGGATTACATAGTAGACTATGAGCGAAGCCGCTGCTGTTGACAGAGCATTTTCTCTGCTCTGTGGTGTGTGATTTGATACTACGTTGCCATGGTGTCATCATTTGTGAACATTCAGCTGTGATGTTGATTAGGATAATGGATACAAGGTGGCTGTTTTGATGATAGGGATCAGACACAGCAGAGATGTGATGGAGGACGTTTGCCTGGAAGAGTATATGCTACGGACAAATATGCTTATGACCATGGCTCAGTGCTCCAGTAAAGTCCAAAAATAGCCTACTGGCTGAGCAAACGCAAATACACACTGCACCGATATCTTGCTGATGATACCTGTGGGGCATGTATTTTCAGCTTTGTCTTCAACAGTGACTGTCCAGTAAGTCTCCTTTCATGTTGAAGTGGCACACGAGAGCTTTCAAAACACTATCAAACTCATAACCGTAAAAGCCAAAAGACTTAAGGGAACTTCTTAAATATTGTGACACAAATACGAGTAAGAGTTTTGAGCACCAAAATCACAACATCCCGAACAGATGAGTTCATTAACACCTGCTTATATTAAGCTCAATAAAATAGTCAATTTCAAGCACTACAGTGGTTTGAAATCTTTGAACCCGATGCCCATTTTTTGACGTCTGCCACTGCCCCTTGTCAGTGTCGCTGTAAATAGCATTCTCCGTCATGCCGCTCCATAGTGATGAGAAACAAACCACGTTATTGCTTTGTTAGAAGATGAGCATTTTTCATAAATGTGCCTTGTATGTTTATTTAGTAGGAGTAGCGACCTCATTTCAACTTGGTTTGCTTAGCGAACGTAAACCACGACGTTAAGTGAAAACGTTTGCTGTATTTTATCAACATAAATCGATTTAATGTGGCTGGATAAAATATTTTGATCAATACAAAACTATAATTCAGGGGAAGGAAACATGGCTACATTTTTTGCGAGAAACATTATGCACCTTGCCCCAAACGTTTTACCAGTTGTTGCCATATTGGATCACGGCTTGTTGACAAAGCTCAATCCCACCTCCATAACACCGCCAGACATACTGATTAGCTCCCACGCATGCCAGTCAAATGAATCAAAACAGCCATTGGTCTTGACGCTGTCAAACAACGGAACATGGCCATCTTAACTCCGCCTCCTTTACATGTAGCTTCGCGGCGTGAAAAAAAAAACATTCTAACATGAACAACTATTTTACAGAAATGTAAAATTACAGTTCACATCACGTAATATTCATCCACACAGTCCAATTTCTCCTGCATTGAGTGAAAACACTGAATAAACCTCAAATGTATCAAACAACTCACCATTGAGCCCCGAGTCTCCGTTGTTGTCTGTAGCAGCGAAACTAGCGCCGGACATCGTTGAGCCACGTTACAACCAGTGTGTGTTGTATAAAAAAGCTCGTCAGTGGAAAATATGTGCGATTTTCGCTTCATACATTCAGACAAGTGACAGCACAAGTTTATCGCCTCGCTGTCAGATGCTTTTGTTGGCGAGAAGCTGTCGAAGCTTCGGCTGAACTGCGATTTGTTTTTATGGATACTGCCGAGGCGGTAGCCGCCGCGGGGCTGACGGATCCTCCCGGAGATGACTGATGACGTAGAGCAAAGAAGACAATGTAATTCGATAACCTTTTAAAAATAAATACCGTAATTAAATAATTTTCCGCCTCGAGACTTCTTTACCGAAAAATCTTAAATATATTTTGCCCGTTTTTGGTGCAAAACGGCGCTGATAATAAACGTGCGTATGATCACGTACACAAACAGGGGTTGTATAAACCTGGTTTCAACATTCAAGATTCCAGCAATAAGTTTATTTTTTGAATCAGCTCCCATAAAAGAGCAAACAGACAACGTTACATCTGGTACATTTACAACAAATGTCGTATGTTTACCGTTCACTAATAGTTTCAAATAGTTGATGAAATAATTGCTCAATGACATTTACATTTAAGTGTTGATGTAAATATCAGTTTATGAACATTAAGTATTTTTTATCATTCCACCCCTGCGTTCGAATTTAACAACGGCACCATCTCACCCTTAAAACCCAACCCATTAGGTGCCTCATTCAAGCAATCGAAATAATGCAAAAAGTAGTTCCTTTATTCCGCTGTCATAGATTTAAATTGCTGTCCCACATAGACAGAGGCATCAAATAGTCTGACTGGTCCACGTTTGTATGGTGTGAGGACAACACGCATCAGTTCTCTTGCAGCTCATTGCACTAACACATTTAAAGTGGCAGTAATGTTTGTAATGTATTTGAATTAACAGGATGCAGTGAAATGCCTCAAATAAAAATCCTCAGTTTTTAACATGTGCCAAACAAACAAATACACGTAATTTATTTGAAGTAAGTTCAGTGTCGTAGCAAACAATTCCCTTGTAAAGCAACACATCATGGTGGAAGACAACGCTTGAGATGATCGCAAAGTAAAAATCCTAAAAGGTCGTATTTAAAATCGGAACAAAGGACGGAATAATTGCAGCGATAGATTACTTTTCAAATATAAATAGACAACCACTGTTATGTTTAAATCCAATCTCAGGCTTCTAGTGTTCAAAACAAGATCCAAATTTGATTGGTATTATTTTGGAACATACTGGCCTTCCAACACAGTGACCAAAAAAGTAACTCAGCCTGATAAGACTGACATTGCCTTTCTCCACAATCTTTCCTAGCAAGCATTCCTATGTGTGTGTGTGGAATTAAGATACGGAAGGAGACTCAAATAATATTATGAAAGCATTACAGTTAGGTTCATAAAAAGGGTGTGATGCACACACATTAACAACAACCCCCCCAAAAATAAAACACTTTCATTTTTATCTAAGAAAATTAAACACTACTATGGCACAGGTCAATAAATGACATACAAAAAAAAATCACAGAGTCATAGGGGTAGGTTATAAAAATAAATTTGTACTCAACATTTTTTGGGACTTAATCCGTTATATCCACACTACCTCAGAAGAGGTAAGGTGGTTAGGCAAAATAATAATAATAATAACAATGCAAAATGAAAAACAAAATAAAATGGCACATCACTGAAACAACAAGGCAAGTGTCACTGTCACAGACAGATTGATGATGGGCAAGAGCAAGACTGTCTCTGTCTCCATCTGGAACAAAGGCCGGTCACCCAGCAGCGACAAACAAGGGATGCTGGTTCTCAGCGTTACTTTGACCCACCCTGGCTGAGGCCGCGAGACGGCAGGTGGTGCATCACGACATCTCACACACACCAGAGCTTGTGCACGTTAATTGACTTTATCCTGGAATATGTAGAGGTTGTTGGTCGTCGCTACTGCAATGATATTGTCCTGAGGGTGCCAGGCTGTGTGCAGGATCTTCTTGTTGAAGTCCAAACTGTCCACGCTGATCTCATCCTTCTTACGCTTACCGCCTACGCACACCTTACGGGGTTTCAGGACTTGCATGGGTTTGATGTTTTCACGGGATGCTTCCAAAGTGATGTCGCGCCTCTGGCCCCGGTCGAACATCCGGAAGAAATTGTTGTAAGAGCCGGTCATGACCACGCTAGAAGAATGTAGAGAAAAAGGCAACCATTTTAATATTAAGGACTATAAAAACATTTCTGGCATAAATCTGGTAGGAAAAAAGTGCTGGGGTATCCAGGCAATAAATCAACACAGATGATCACAAATGAATAAAACCATGAAATTGATTGAAATCAGTCAAAGGAGAAATTGGTCTCTCAATTTGTTCTCTCGCCTAAATCACCTGTCATTGCCATTCCAGCAACATTCAAACTTGTCAAAGATGCAGTCGTTTTCATAGAGCGAGCACAGTTTGCTCCTCAGGTGCTCGTGAACCTGAAAGGAAAAGTCAGAGCAAATTATTAACGGCTTGGAAAAGCTTCTCCATTGCAGATGACATAAATTACTGGATCTGGTACAATACAATACATATTAATTTATAAAGTGCTTTAACAACAGCTGAAGCTGCAACAAAGCGCTTAACAGGGACCACAAATATAAAACACTCTATTCTGATGCCATTGAATTAAAACAACAACCCTAGACATTAGCAAGCTTCTGCAAAATATGAAATGGCCTTGATATGACATTCCAGATCACAAGGATGACAGACATGTCAGACTGACAAATTTTAAATGAAGGAAAAAATACAGATAACCATATGAATGCACACGCGATAGAATTTTAATTTCAGGCAAAATCTAGATTGATATTTCAAAATGCATTGAAAGAACCCACTTGATAGGTCTCCACTGGTCGGTTCTCCATGTTCAAGTCCCAAATCTTGACGGACAAATAATCCCTGGTCATCATGTAGCGCCCGTTGTGGCTAAATTTCACATCTGAGATTGATGATATAATCTCAGAGAAGAAAGAGCGATTACTGGGATCTTCTGGCTCTTCAAAAACTGGAGGTGAAAAAAAACAACACTCAAAAATATGTACCGGTAGATATGAATTTTGGTTCAGTGCTGAGAATAGGACAGTATACAGTAACTAACTAGCACTTACTCTGTTTTGCTCATAATTTGATTTAAATCTGACCTATGTGCTCTTTTTGGGGGGCAACCAAGATTGGGTACCGTTACTCACGTTTGGAGTGCTTGTCACAGAGTGCCGAAATCCTCATGTCACACAGACGGATGGTTCCTTTGCTGCTGCTGTAGACGAAGGTGTTACACTGATGAGGATGGAACTCAGCGGCTGTGATCACCTCCGTTAGCTCCTCCATGTTGGCTGGTTTGATGTCAACAATATCTGGAGGATGCAGGGTGAAGGGGAATATGCGTGCTTTCTACAACAGGCCTGGACAAAATGTACCATGCTGTAACGTGTCGGCAAGAGTGCAAGGCCATAAATGCTAGAGTGTAGTCTAGGAAATCAGGACGAGGTACATAAGACTCAAGGGCCAATGCCCTTTTTACTTCAATCGGTGAACGCTCTGGCACGTTAAGAAAATGTTTGTCTGTCAAAGAGTACCTCAAACTAAAGGCTTTTCTTTAAAAGAACAGACACCTCATATTATTATGGACATACATAGTTGCGTCCATAATTTGTAAGATCACTTCAAATGACTTCTCCTGACCGCATTTCACAGAGAGTCCACGGCATATAGCTATATTTTAACTTTTTAAAATTCGCGCTGAATATTCAAGGTGCCTTGTTTTCGAGTTGATTACGATACCGGAAGTGACGTATATTTCGGAACCCTCAACAGCGAGAAAGCGATACACAGGCGAGTTTGAGTGCATTTTTGGTACTTTGTTTAGTCTGACAACACCGTGTTAGTATCAATATACTTCTGCGAGAGACAGCAGAACGCAAGTGTGGAAGCTAATGAGCCGTGTGCAGGTTAGCGAGCAGTAACTTCGCGTATGGACCAGGCAAATTGACTTTCATTCCGATCGTTTGGCTGCATTTTTACCAATCATGAGGAACGGAAAACCATTCATGTTAATGGTGAGTACTATGACAAAGTTATTTTCAATAACATATTCATTTTGTTGAAAAGTGGCTGCTTATGCGTGCGTATGTGGCTGTCACTTAAAAACATTTCTAAATATTTTACTTTTATGGCTCTTAGTCAAAAAGGTTGCCAACCCCTGATCGAGAGACTGCTAGATGAATGTCCTATTCAATAAAATCGTGATTTGAGGCCATGATTAAATTCTCGATTTTATGTGAATTGCGATTCACTACAATTTTGTTATTATGAACTATTGTATAGAAGGCCATTTATATGCAAGTTCGTAACTTTTCATCTTGAAAGTTTAAACGTTATGCCTGCACAACCATTAAACAATCTACATTAATGTTGACATCTTGTAGCTTATTATTTGTAATTCGTGTCCTTACATGCCACATATCACCGAAGTTTATGCTATATTACTAATTCACAGAGCTTCATACGTTGTTTCGTAGCTTGCATACAGCTCGAATTGATACGGAAGGACTTCTTTAATCGATCGCAAACCACTTATGCTTTCCTCTTTGGAACTATTTGAATCATATTCATAACTGGATGACGAACAAGAAAGCATCTTCTCTGAATCTGAACTCTCTGAAGCCATTGTTTTGATTCTGGAACAAGGCAGTTTGTGGGCCAGGATCGACGGATTCGCCCAGAAGGTTCCCAATATGATGTCACGAACATGGGGGCAGGACTTTCTGAATCCCTCCAGTTTTGAGCTCATTTGTGACAGTTTGGGGCAACTTTTCAGTATTTTTTATTGGTGTTTTACATTTGACTAAAATATCATAATGTGTGTTTTGGGTGTTTTAGATGTTATAAAACGTTTTTCTGATGTTAGTTGGGCACCATAAAAATGGTGTCTGTTGTCCTTTAAATATCCTTCTGTATCAAAGTTGATTCTTGAAAGCATAAGATAACAAAAGCTATGACAGGTTGAAACCAAACAGAAGATGCCAAAAAGTGCTGAATGAGCTCATTTGCAAAAAAAAAAAAAAATACTATTGTAAACAGAGCCAGTTATTAAACATCTACGGCATCTGCAGTAGTGTTCGACGCTGACAGAAAAGGATACTGAAACTGCGGTCAGTGATCTCGAGGTGCCAAAGGTTAATACGAAGGTCATCTGCTGACAAGTACGTCTCATTGTCACTATTGACCGAGATTGAGTTGATGTGGTAGGTGTGAGCGTTGGCAAACACCCTTCGTGGGCTTGCTTCCACCATGAGGTCCATGGGTATCAAAACTGGCACCTAAAATATGAGGACACAGAAAACTTCTCAACTTTTTTTTTTCGATAAACGAGAGCAATTCTGCCCTCTAGAGACTTACATTGGTCAAACAACCGAAATGGAAGGAAATGGAAGGTCAGGGATGGGCAGAGTCGAGTAAAAATCATTATTTTAATTGAATACTGCTTTTTTTCCCATTTTTTGGATGTCACCTTAACAAATAGACTTTACATATCCATGTTAAGTGCTTCAGCTCCTGAACGAAACAAAGCTATGCCGTTTTAAATTATTATACAGGCCTACAAATGCATATTTTTTCTTACCAGCCAGCCGGACTAGTTACCTTACAATTTTACTAGCCAATCAGAAAATCAACTAGCCAAAATGTGTCTGATCTCAGTAAGTTCATCCTTGTGTAAAAATGGCACAGAAGACTACGATTGTTCATAGTTAATAAGTATTTTATTGCATTTCAAAGGGTATTTTGAATCTGTGCTTCCGTCATACATGATACTGATGTACTTAGCATTGCGTACTGATTCTCCAATTTTCAATCGCTCACATTCAGCAATATAGTGTGAAAATGTTTTGGCAGATTTGTCATTCCTATAGGTTTTCCTTATGCCCAGACCTTTAATGTCATGTAACTCACACTGCCAGACAAAATCCATGAAAGGCGGTGCATGCTTCGCATTTCCACGACGTGTTCTAAACATGACCATAAGCCTGTCAAAGGTTACCTTGTTAAGCGTTTGGATCATTCTTTCGGCGGGGCCACTACCGATAACAGCTGTATGGGCAGTGCAAGCTCATTTATGATTTGTTTACACATACTGTATGGAGGTTCGGTTAACACTGTGTTTATATTTTCAACTTAAAACACGTTTTTTAGAATATATTTTCAACTAGTCAACCGGGCTGGCTAGTAACTGAACGAACTCGCCAACTGGGAAATTAAGTCGCCGCAGGCGACTGGACTACCGTGAATTTCGAGCCCTGTTATACATTGTTGTTTACATAGATATGCAGATAAGATTGAAGTGGTAAGATTTGCAATGTAAAAGAAATGGAAGGGGAGAGGAAGGGATTAAATGAGGCAATTTTAATTTTTGCTAATAGCTTGATAACCACAAACTGAGCTCTTTCATCGTCATCCGATTCGGCAAGGGAACCGATAGACCAGAGAATGCACATGCGCCGGTTAGATTCTTCTGATTGATAGGCATCTGAACTCTAGTGTTGTTGCACAATGTCATTCCTTGTGCTTTCGGGGGTGTATGAGTCATGGACTGACCCGTAGTGAGGTGATAGTGTTGGGATCCTTGTAGCGGCCATCTTCCTCTTTAAGATTATAGCCCTCTGGTCTCCTGTCTCGTTCGCTGATTTTCCACAATTTAATGGTTTTATCTGCCAATGACAAAATATTGTCAACATTCCCGACGGCAAATGGCATGAACTGAACTGCGACCACTAAAATGATTGACGTGCAGAATATTTGCAATAATTTCAGTTAGCAACGTATAACTCAAACTTCATTTCATAACCTTGCAAATGCTGTGATAACCATCCAAAATGTACGTTTTTTTTTTCTAGTCAGGACGTGCCTAAATTATCTTCCGCAAGCATTGCGTTCCAAAACGCATCGGACTGAATTCCTGAATGACTAATTTACCATTGGTTGACAGCAGGAATTGAGCAGCATTCTTCTGAGGAAGCCAACGAATCTTGTTGATCTTTTCTTCAATCTCCAAACTCTTCAAGTAGTCAAATTCAGGCTCATGACTCTGAAAAGTGCTATAAACGTTGTACTCACTCCGAAACTGAGGCAAACTCTTATTCTGTGGGAACATCACAAGAAGACACTCAGACACAGACCAAGTATGGTCAAATGGACTGTTGCTGTTATAATAAATTAAAATATAACATCAGAAGAAAAGAAAAAGGAAAACTAAAACACTTCCTAAAGCCACATTTCTGTTTGATGTCGGTGTTCACATTCGCTTGGGTCATACCTCAATTTCCTGTTGGAAAATGACCACGCGTCCTCCTTTGTCACCCGTGGCTAGTAGTTCACCGGTGTGGTTAAATTCAACGGTGGAGATGATATCAGCTGCATATATTAAAAAGAAAAATGACAACAAACAATCTTTTGGTGAACAGAAGAAACATTTTTGTGAATCCAACAGTCATTTCAGGGGTCCTCTGTATGCATAATTACGTTGCTCACCAAATTTCAAGCGGTTTATTTTAACAACACAATGAGTATGTCGTGCGAGACTCCCTCTGTCCATACCCAAAAACAAACACATGCTGGAGCATCCTAATGCAATAGATTGAAGGTAGCCCAAAGAGAGAGAAGACGGGAAAGCCCTTTCCACATATCTTGTTACTTAAGCCATTCTTGCCCACTGAAGCAGAATGCCAGCACACAAAAGATTTGTGAATGTCTATGAGAAGATTGAATGGACCAATTGCCTGGGGATGGGGCATCACATTGGTGTCAAAGTCCATGTATGCAATGACTAACCTACATTCACATACAGATAATAAAGGAGTGACTAGCTTTTTTTAACTGGATAAATAACACAAAGCAATAAAAACAACAACAATAATAATAGTAATAATAATAACAGAAAACAAGGAACTATCAAAAAACAATGGGTATTATGTACTGTTATTGCTTCACCATTGCTATTTTTGTGACAGCAAAATTTGGACAAAAAGGAAACACACATTAGCAGAAAAATACTGCATACTGCCCTATCACTACAGTGTTGTGAACAGTGCTGTGTAACAGAGAAAAACTGGACAAATGAAAATTTTGCCTTTGCGCATACCTTCAGCTACGTCGTCATCAATGGCTCCTTTCACCTGAGAGAAGCACCACTGCATGTCACCTCCAGCTCCTGCAAGTTAAAATCACTGGATTGAAGGTGGCCAAACGAACAGGGGTTTTGTTACAAAGCACAAATATGGACACATTGTTTGCTTAAATCAAATGAAATGGACAGAATATGTCTGTGTGTGGGGCGGGGGGAAGGATAATGTAAAATAATTGTCTGGTTTTCATTGGTTGATTGTCAGGGATGTTTTTTAATTACTTTTCTTTTTCAATTTGTTACTGGTATTATGATGTTTCTTCCCCATAACAAACATTTGTGTCTAAAATGTCTTAAATGTTTTCAAGAAACAACTGTACATTGATTTCATGCAAAGGTACATTTATTCTAAGACACTACAATTAAAATAGTTTACAAGAAAAATTGTTATGGATAGGGATGAGAATAACCAGTCAGTCACTTATGAGTCATCCCTGTGCCATATTCACATCATCAAAGGTGAGTCATGACTCCTAAAGAGAGGAGAGATTAGTCCAACAGTACAGATTACCTAGTAATTTTGTTGCTATGACGCCAAAGAAAATATAATCATCAGATCATCACAAAGCAATGCATTGGATCCTTCTTGCTTCTCCACCCAAAAGGTGGGGGGGGGGGGAGAAGAAAACGATGCAATGCTGACAGTAACCCTTTTATGACCTTTTTTATGTCAAACGAACAAGTAATGCCGCGAAATTCGATCAAAACGGTCCAATTAAAAACCCCATTAATGAGGGTTACAAATTGCAACGGAAGTCGTACCGTTAACATCTGATGGATTAAAAGTATAATCGCTAAATATCCGGCTGCAAAAATATTCTACGACAGGGGAACAATTTTGCACGACCACGTATATTCTTCATCTTGACTCAAGTGCAACAGCTCCGGATCATTTAATAGCTAGCTCTGCGGCAATAGCATGTGGTCAATGTCAAAGTTTGAGCTAATTTTAGCTTGCAGGGTCCCTTCGTCAAGACAGTTGTAGCGAGTGTTTATTACATCTTTTTTTATTTTTGGGTGTCAAATGTCACTTTCGTAATTCTTGCGGAAGTGGCGTGCATGTTTAAAATGCTGCCCTCGTTGTAGCGTGGGGGACTTATCGATAACACTCAGGCCAGACGCGTGATGACACCGGAGTTTCCTGACAAGCTAACGTTAGCATTAGCGCTGGCTAAATTGTATTAGCCTGCTACTGTTAGCCAAACTGCTACTAGGGCGTACGCAGAATCGTGCAACGATCGAGGGTGCTTGTGTATCCCGTTGCTAGCACGTCGGCATATTCGTCGTGTTTACATGTAGAACCGCCGAAATAAATTACCTGCCATGACGAGACCGACTCGGGGCTCGCCTCAGTCAAACGCGATCCTTCCTTCCACTCCCACTCCCACTCCCACGCGTTGCTTCGTGGTGGGTAACTGACTGAACTTTCTCTTGTGATGGATATCCGCTGGCCGGCAAATCGAGCCTGGGCGTCGGGGCGTTCGACGACGCGTTTTCAATGATCGTCGCCTCGACTTGCCGCTCTTGACTGTTTTTCTAGAGTTGGCATCCCACAAGTCACTTGTCGTCCGCCCGCCACAGTCTCCTTCCGCACCTCCACACAAATCCTTCTTTACAAAGCGCGCGCACGCTCTAAAGCAGATGCTCGGATGAGCGCGCATAATTGAAGAGAAAAAAACAGAATGAAACCAGAAGCATAATGGAGGCACTTCAGTCAAAATGATCTGTGGTCAATATTGTCACCTTCTGATTTTTTTTATATTCTAACTTGTTTCTTCCCCTGAAATATATTGCCCAGCCATCCCTGCTGAAATTGGCTCGACCAGGGATGTTGTACACGTTTATGTCACAGGTCAAATTTTAATGACCTTGGAGGCCTATTATGGCCGAAATAAAAAACAGGATAAAAGTACAGTATAACAGTTTTTTTCTCTCCAGATATTGTTTAAGTGACTGTAGTGACGGTTTGATGACAAAACAATTGCTGGCAACATATCTCTTATTTCTTGCTTGTGATCATTTTAATAAATGTTTTCTGATTCTGATTCTGACTTATGGTCGATATTTTATGGAGCATCGTGGAAGTTGACATCTACTTCCATTTTGTTCTGATAAAAAAATGATTTGCTTTCGTAGCCACATAAAATGATCTGGTGGGTCAGATCTTGACTTTGACACAAGCGGACTCGATCCTTAGTGTTTTCTGTGTTTGGGTGGGTAAACTTCCAAATATTAACTTCTACAAGAGACTGAAATGTTACACAGGTTACAGGAATGGTGTCACAGAACATTTTACCCTAAACTACAAATTGCGTGTTTTCTCCTTGAATGTATGTGAGATGATCAAACAGCACAAAAAGAAGTTCTGAAGAAGACATGTTTGCAATTGATTAAAGAAGTCCCTCCGTGTCATTTTGATTCATCTCGAGTGCAATGAAGCGTCCCAGAAAAGAGGCAGAAAATGGCGACCAAGCTCCGTGTGAGGAATTAATCAGTCCGTTTCCACAGGCTGATACATTCCTTATATGGAGCTTGGTCGCCCTCGTCTGGCTCGTTTTGGTGCAACATGACGTTTTCCGACCAAACAAGCAGAGCAAAATACATTGACGTGATGGAAGGACTGCTACAATGTGTCTTTTTTTTTCGGTCAGGGGCGTTCCTTCAGTGACGTCACGTACGGACTCGTCACCAACTCAAAAACAAGACTTGCGGAATATTCAGTGCAAGTCTTAAAACGTAAAATATAGCTATATGCTGTGGAATCGTTGTAAAATACGCTCAGTAGAAGTCATTTGAAGCCATTTTACAAATTATGGACACAGCTTGTCCGGAGACGTCGGTTGTCCTTTAAGTTACACACAAAGCATATTAGTGTACCGTGAGGAATGTACCATTAGGTGTGCTGCAAAAAACAGCAGTAATTATTACTGTAAATCATGCGGTTATCTTCATTTAGTTATGTCTTCAGCGTACAGTGGTCAGCAGGAACACATTTCATTAGATAATAATAATAATAATAATAATAATAATAATAATACATTTAATTTCTAAGCGCCTTTCAAAACTCAAGGACGTTGAAGTCACAGGATTTTTCTGTGCGGGTGAACAGCGGCAGCCATTCGCGCCAGGCCAGCGTTCACTCTACCCGGAAGTAACACAAATAACAGAATGGAAAATTAACCTGTATCCACACTTTACTAATCATCTGAAATGGTTTCTTTGTGTTCAATTGAATATTTCAAAAAAAAGATAAATATTTTAAGTATTTTTGAGTATTATTTGCGATTGGATCAACTACGCTTTTGCTTTTATCTTTTTGTTTTGTGGTGTGCCGTAATTTATCATGTGCTTTGATTATTTATTTATTTATTTGTTCTTTCATTCATTTATCCTGCGCGTTGATTATTTATTGATTTATTTATTTATTCGTTTGTGTATTTATTTTTTTATTCTTTACCGTGTCACCACTAGGGGCCAGCATAGTTCAACATGAACGCTTTCTCACACTCCGGAAGTAGAATTCCAGATTTACCGTATTTGGGACGTCAATCACACGCACACATACACACGCACGCACACACTCAATAAAGTTTGAATTTTCCTCGTGCTGTAAAAGCATCACGATCGTGCAATGTGATCACACTAAAATCCCGAAAGGAGGGGAGTGCCAGTCTCAAGAACAAAAAAATAAAAAAACATGCGCTTCCGCCTTTGTGCACTCATTGTGCTGGTCGGCAATGGCCGGCCTGCAATAACTGGGTGTGTCGTAACTGGGAGTATCCCGGGACAATCTCCAAAGTAGCGGCTTTGCGCTCAGCTGCCACGCACGCCGCCTTGACGCCTCACTGGTCCCGGACTGTTGCTCGAAACGCCAGCTCGGTCTCGTCTCCCTTTGTTCTCCGTTTGTTTTCTTCAACTCGGAATCTGACAGGTACGACCAATTTGACTTTTCCAGCAAAAGCTTTCTCGCCCCCAATTCACGATGGGAACGACCGGGTCATATTTTTTTTTTGCATGGCGCCCCACTACTTTGGTCTTCTGAAGTATTGAACAGTGGTAGTAATGCTGTAGTAACGACCGTATGTTGTCCATGTTAAGCGTTTTGTTCCAGCTTCAGCTATTGTTAAATCAATATTATTGTATAGTATACATTCTGTAGGGCAGTCAATGCCATATAAGGACATAGCCCTTGCTTGTATGCAGAAAGATAATTATGTGGTTTAATTTGTATGGCAAGACTGTGACACAACGGATTGTGTTACGAAAGTCTTATCTCAAGTCTTCTTGTGTAATGTGTTTTTTTTTCCTGTTTGTGTAGGTTTTCTGGTTTCTTCTCATTTTCCAAAACATGCTTCTTATGTTAATTAAAGACTGAAATGCCAATGTGAATATGACACTGTCCATGGATGAAGGCTGAATGAGACTGGAAAAATATGTGAAATTTGATACGCATGTTGAATATTGGGATATTTATATCATTGCAATATAATTTTGTATTTACGTTTGTGTATTTGGAATGTCCCAAGATACTGTTTTGATACCGATTAGAAGATGATTCACATGCATAGTCAGATTTTTTTCTTGACTATACATATTTATTGTATATAGTTATTTTGATTTTCAACCATAATCCGTGACAGGAGGCTGTTCAAAATGTGATTTGTTCGATATGCGAAACAATTTTACTCACCCTTGATTATAGGGGTTTATACAATATCAGGAAAAAAACGCCAGATTTGTGTAAATAACAACAAACGGGTCTGCTCTGAAGGAATCGTCATTTCCTAATGTGACGAAGCCAAAATGAGTGGAGTGCCATTTTCTGGTTTACTCAATTTGGTCGAAATCTGTTTTTTGGTCAGAATCTGAGTCGGACAAATCTCGAATTATGAAATTGAAATCCAATTTGTTTGTTAACAGAGATGTTGGAAAATTGAGGTTTGACTGTACATGGATTTTTACGGATAGGGTTGTCAGGTCAACCCCTGCCTGTTTGCCATGCATTGAATGTTTAGCAGCATTTCAGGGAGAATTTTTCCCCAATACACTTCAGTGGGCGTCGGTCATATGTAGATTTTAGCAATTCACGGACCTTGCCAGGTTCAACTGTACAAGATCTGAGTCTTTTAAAAACTATGTGCCTCGGCACACCAGTGCAGCGAGATAGCGTCAGGTCTGGCGTGGGAATTTTATTCACAATATATGTCTGTGTGGTCTATCAATTTGCTGTGTACTTCAGCGAGTGGCGGATGTCCAATTTATCACACAATATGATGCACTGACTATCACAGCATTGTCAGTATGTACTAGCGCATGTTCTCTGTTACATAACAATAACAGTGCGGCAGCGATACTGTAAATGTGCTAATCCTAATCCCATAGTAAGGCAAAACAACGGGGCCGTGAATGTGATCTATCGACGACACAAACCAAAATAAGAATGAACTGTGGTTATTTTAAGTTGGTATGTGGATGTCGGAGTCTGCGCAAACAGAAGAACAAGCAGTGAAACTGGGTAAGGTATTTTGTTTTTCGAGTGAGTCAGATATGCTTTGCAAAACGTGGAGCAAAGCTAAAATTGTAAGCGAGTTTTCCAATTTAAAAATATTATGGACTAAATGGAAGCTGCTCAAACTCAATATTGCTGGAGTGCAAACAATCGGGAGAAGCAGAACTGTATGTCTCATGAAAAGAAATGCGACCCAGAGCAAGTTAAATTTGTATTTTACTATATTTTACTTGCCATTAAAGTGAATACACTATTACATTGATGTTAATTTGATTCCTATTCAATGTGTTATAATATTGCATTATTTATTAATTATTACAAAAACAACCACAACAACAAGAATGTGAATCACAAAGCTGCTGTAGAGGAAGCCGCACAGGGGGCGGCATTTTAGTCCATAACGCTTAATTGTTAAAATGCAATACAGAATAGAATAAACTTTTTTCACTTTTTTTTTTAGGTAGTGGTGTGCTGCGGGATTTTTTTCAATGAAAGTAATGTGTCTTGGATTAGAAAAGATTGAAAAACATTGCATTACCTTAACACATCTAGATGGATATTGCGTTTTATGATCGGCTTGGTGATATTTTCATTTTCCCTAATTAGAAATGGTGTGACACCGCTGACCAATTGCATACCATCTCCAAGAGCAGACTTGTGTTGTTTCCACAGAAACGTTCAAACAAATACTGAGGCAGAGGAAGTTGTGTCCACGACCACGAGATGAATGTGTCACCCACTGTCATGCATGTTTCCCACAACGTGTATGGAGGTGATATTTTCCTGATAGGAAGTTGCAATACAATAAGAATGGCCGCCGTCAAATCCTCAATCAGATGTAAACCCAGGAAGCCTGTAGCCTCATTTAATCCGCAGTCTTTGCATTTCGAAAGATGCTTCAAATAACGGCATTCTTTCTTTGCTGATCTTTAACCATAGTAACTGAATTACATTGTGATTCAATTTTAAACAATATGATGATAGATTTTTACTGTGATATCCACCAATAGGATGGTGGAGTGCATTGCATCGGATTAGCCTTTATTAGTCTCGCAGTGTGTTCGATGCTATCACTTAAAGGACAACCGACATCACTTTTTTGTTTCCTAACTGACATCAGAAAAACGTTTTATAGCATCTAAAATACCCAAAACACACAGTATGACATTTTTAGTCAAATGCAAAATACCAATAAAAATGACTTAAAGTGTCCAAAAACTACTTCAAATTAAACCCAGAAGTGGCCAGTTTTAGAAGTTCCCGCCCCCTTGTTTGTGGTGTCACGCCAAAAGGTCTTGCCTTGCTCAAGAATCAAAACAATGGCTTCAGATTCGGAAAATATGCTTTCTTGTTACTCGTCCAGTTATGAATATGATTCAAATAGTTCTCAAGAGCAATGCATACATGTTTGCCATCGATTAAAGAATTTATTCCGGTCATTTTGATGCATCTGGAGAGAAATGTAGTGACAAACTCTTTAGTACTTACGGTACCCAAAAAAAGGCAGAAGATAGCGACAAAGCTCTGTGGAAATTGTCTCCTGGGAAGTTTTGTCAAATACACTGTCGAAGTCTTGGCGCAACACACGATTCACCATTGCGTTATTTATGTGTTTTCCTTCTAATTTCCCCATCAACACGAAGTTTTCAGACCAAACAAAGTACCGCAAAATGCATTGAGGTGATGCAAGGTATGTCCTTTTTCGCTGAGGGGTGTTCCTTCAGTGACGTAGGGTGAGGACTCGTCACCAACTCAAAAACAAGACTTCCGGAATATTCAGCGTGAGTCTTAAAACGTAAAATATAGCTATATGCGGTGGAATCTTTGTAAAATACGCTCAGTAGAAGTCATTTGAAGCCATTCTACAAATTATGGACACAACTTGTCCGTAGAC
The DNA here is from genome assembly GCF_051943395.1 of Hippocampus bargibanti. Lineage (NCBI taxonomy): Eukaryota > Metazoa > Chordata > Actinopteri > Syngnathiformes > Syngnathidae > Hippocampus > Hippocampus bargibanti. The sequence goes on along the minus strand of NC_142751.1, from coordinate 5,688,997 downwards.
GTCGGTTGTCCTTTAAATGTTACGGTGTTGGTAACAAAGAAGAATACAATATGGTGAATTCAAGTTGGTAATATCGTCAGTCATCAATTACACAATCCCAGCATTTTGGGAAAAATCCCAACACAAGGCTGAAGTGTGTTTGTGTCATAAATGAAACTGTGAATTGTAGGCTTGTTTTTTACCCCTTTTTTCCCCAGCTGTGACAGCAGCTGACAAATCACAAGGGTTTTGCAACGTCTGATTCTACCATTTGCGCCGCACCAGTATTGAGGCCTGCAGCGGGGTCTGTTGCGAGCCAAGTATGGGGGAAGGGACCAGATAATTGTTTTGGAACTCTTGAGCCAAAGAGGCTGACCTGGTGTTAGTGCATTCCATTCAGTTCCACAAACGTTTGGGATTGTAAGTGGGCATGGTTGTTTTTTTACAGTTTTATGCTCCATTACTTTTTGAGGTACAATTTTACACTACTAGCTGTTACCAAAACAAACTGGATTTTCAGATAAACATTCACCACTTTTATATAAGCAGCCCAGAGGTTTAATTGGTTTATTTTGGTGTTTTTGAGCAGCAGGGTAGGAGAGTGGTTCGTATTGCATCGGAAGTCAGAGTGTTTGTCTGACTATCAGACGTTCCTGTGTGGCATTTGCCATCGGAGTCTACTTATGGCGCACCATGAGTCTCACGCGCAGTCAGATGGGAAAACCCTAACGCACGCATGTTTGCTTTATTAGGACTGACAAAGACAGTGTCTTACTCGGGTTTCAAGAGTCTCCCGGGGTGCTATTTCAGAGACCGCAAAACTTATAGTATGGAGATTTAACATTAAAAAAAAAATTGTATGAAACTTTAGTCCTTAGTTTTCAAAACATCTCAATAAGATTATCTGCCAAACACCTGCCCTCATGTCCAATAAGGATCTCGTGCTTTCTCTTTGTTTGGATTTGGTAATCAGATTGTTGGGTATGTCAATGAGTGACTTTTACAGCCACAAAAGCAGAAGTTGTTAATTTATGGCCAGTAGTTTGGAGCATATTGTTCCACCTATAATTAAGAAGTAATAATACAGTAAAGTCTCGTTATATCGATAGTACTGCTTATTACGATACTATTTCTGTGAACGCAAGGAGAAAATTTACATGCCGCAGGATCGGATATATCGATAGTCCGGTTATATCGATATTTTTTCCGACTCCCGAGAATATCGATATAACGAGACTTTACTGTAGTTGGTATCAGAGTTTGTTCATTGTATTTAATATACAGAATGAGGATCAGTACTCTACAATTAGGGATTAAATACAGAAAATCAAGATAGCAAACGTTATTTGCATGAAGTGCATCAAAATATTCCTTTGTGTACCTTTGTGCATTTCAGTATTCAGTTTTCCATATCCTCCATAAATACGCAATGTTAGAGAGCACAGGCCATACAATCACAAAATACAGTAATATGGAATCGACAAGACGCCCACAGTTGTTGGCAGGTCGGATTAATTCCTTTGATTTGTTCATAAGACCAAAAAGGTGACATCAAACCAAAAAACACACTTTACATATTGAAATATCAACCACATTTGCGATTTACCTGTTTTATTGGTTTGGCCAGGTGATGTTAGCAAAGTGAGCCTGCGGGCATGATGACGTCACTCTCAGTTGATTATAAGTGGCTGTGCAAGATAAAATATCTGCCCCATCCGAACATTGATCAAAATGGATGGATTCATCTACAAATCCTAGTTAGGGCAAATAGAACATATCGCAAAGAAGCATGTTAACTTGCTCTCATTTTTAGTTTCTACGAATCGCTTTCCCACATAGCCACATATGCGGTCATTTTGTCACATGGAGAACCCACTCGGCGTTGCGCAAGGGAAGCTGTAATAATAGTGGGAATAAATATGTTGGGCTGGACATATGAGTTCACCCATAACCTTGCTTTCATTTGTGCCTCTAGAGTTGGCAGGAGATGCTTCGCATGCTTGTGGTCCGACGGCCATCTTGAAAGCTGAACGATTCATGTAATGGGGGTTGTGTGTGTGTGCATGTGTGTATATATATACAGTAAAGTCTCGTTATATCGATATTCAAGGGAGTCCGAAAAAAATATCGATATAACCGGGACTATCGATATATCCGACCCTGTTTGCATGTAATTTTCTCCGTGCGTGCATAGAAATAGTATCGATATAACCGGGACTATCGATATATCCGATATCGATATAACGAGACTTTACTGTATATATATATATATATATATATATATATATATATATATATATATATACAACACACACACACACACACACACACACACACACACACACACACACACACACACACACACACACACACACACACACACACACACACACACACACAATGTTTGGGCCATATTAGCAAAAAGAAAGTGCTCTTCATTGCAAAACACAGAATACTTGAGAATAATTTTTACATCTTGAGCTAAACAAGTGAATCAGTTAGTTAACCGGAATCATGTTGCTGAAATTTGGTAGCAAAGGCTCCCTTCGATAAATAAATAAATACAACTCCAAGTCTAATTTGCTAACACCGCTTCAATTCAGAGAACTTGTTTACACTCTCCAGTATTTACTCTGCCACGTAAGCGAGTCAAGCTAGTCCGCTGAGAACATTTCTGTGACCGGTTGTATTTATGATCTCAGAGCGAATTATAATTTTCACACAAGTATTTGTGACAGTTTCAGCCAGAGGCGGTTAAATACATCCTCAAGTTCCATCAAAGGACAACTGACGCCTCCCGACAAGTTGTGTCCATAGTTTGTAAAATGGCTTCAAATGACTTCTACTGAGCGTATTTTAATAAGATTCCACCGCATATAGCTATATTTTACGTTTTAAGACTCGTGCTGAATATTCCGGAAGTCTTGTTTTTGTGTTGGTGACGAGTCCGTACGTGACATCACTGAAGGAACGCCCTTGACCGAAAAAAAGGACACATTGTAGCAGTCCTTCCATCACATCAATGATTGTTTGGTCTGAAAACCTCGTGTTGCACCATAAAAAGCTAGAAGAGGGCGTCCAAGCTCCATGGAAGGAATTTATCAGCCTGTGGAAACGGGCTGATTCATTCCTCACAACAGCTCGCTGGCCATTTTCTGCCTCTTTTTGGGTGAGACATTTGCCCCCCAATGTTGCCTCAAAATGGCACAGAATAAATTATTTAATCGATTGCAAACATGTCTTCAGAACTATTTGAATCATATTCATAACTGGATGTGTAACAAGAAAGCATATTCTCCGAATCTGAAGCCATTGTTTTGATTCTCCAGCAATGCAAGACGTCTTGGCGTGACGTCACGAACTGGGGGCGGGACATTCTGAAAATGCCCAATTCGCAGCTCAATTTTTTGCAGATTTTGGACACAGTTATTTTATTGGTGTTTTGCACTTGAATAAAATATCATACTGCATGTTTTGGGTATTTTAGATGCTATAAAACGGTTTTCTGATGTCAGTTAGGAAACAAAAAAAGTGACGTCGGTTGTCCTTTAAGTCATCATATATCACTATGCAGAGAAAATGTTCCTGGAGTTTGCCATCTTTATGTTTTTTTTTTTTACTGTACATATTTTTCATCGTGACTGACACTCAGTGATTCTGAAATAAGTTTAATGTTACTTTGATTACTCCCCAATGATGTTGTGCTTCCTTCTCCAAATGTTTGACAAAAGAAACCAAAAGGGTTGTTTTCATGTTCAGCAGCTGAATGAAAGGATGAAACCCCAGCCGTGTGAGTTATACCGGTTTTTGTTTATTGCTAACGCTCTACAAGTCTTGTGATTTGCCATCAAAAGCTGAAACCAAGTTAAGCCTTTGAAAAGCCCTTCTCACATGAAAGAAGCAATAACCTCACACCATTATTTGGTTAACTGACAATGATTAGATGGGAGAAAAAAATTGAAACAGTAAACTCAGGCTACACCTCTCCCATTTTAAACATCACATGCCCACAAGCAGGCACCTCCTTGAATCTCTTGACTCGACTGGCGCCATGTATCTTCATACACTTTCACAAATGGTTAGAGATGAGTGGGTGTGCGTGGGTGTGTGACCACGATGTGACCATTTCGCTGTGGTTATCCAGCATGACATTACTTATACTCTTTGGCATTTTACTCAGCATGATTCCGACTTGATCTTAGTTTTACTCCCTGATGCTTTCTATACTACCTTTGTGACTCGTCTGTGTAAGCTCTCAGTCGTACAGGAGTGGTCCATCGATAAAAAGGTTTCTTCAGCCGTCATCTGTACTTCTTTGAAGGTGTCGCACGTTTCACTTCTTATCCAAGACACTTCGTCAGCAAACTAAAGTCTTACTGGTCGTTTAGGCCCTATATATATGTCCCTACTGTCCAGACATGGCGGTGCGGGACTCTGCTATGATAGGTCCCTGCTCTCAGGTTGGGGGGGGGGGGGGGGGAGCAGAGGACTACTCCCTGCAGCTGCTCCACTGATAGTTCCTATCGTTCTGACTAACGACTGGCCTGATTGCCCCACTTCGACCGGTATCACCTCATCATTATTACTAATCCTATGTTGCCTAAGCAGGCTATTATTTGAACGATCCAAATTGAACCTCACCCCACCAAACCGGTTTAATGAAGGATTTAGTTGTTTTATGAAAATCGCTTCTTTTACTCCCCTTTCAAACCATCTATGTTCTTTCGCTAAGATTTTAACCTCATTGTCGTCAAATGAGTGGTTGCTAGCTTTCAGGTGCATATGTACTGCCGATTGAGTCCCACTAGTATTATCACTGCAATGTTGATAGTCTTTTTTTGAGAATTTGTTTAGTCTCCCCAATGTACTGCTCTTTACAATTTTCCTTCTTACAATGTATTGAATAAACTACATTACTTTGTTTTTCATTTGGCAGCCTTTCTTTTGGATGCACTAATTTTTGCCTTAAAGTGTTTATCGGTTTGAAATAAGTAGGAATTTTGTGTTGCCAAAGGACACTTTGTAGTTTCTCAGAAACTCCTGCAATGTAAGGTACTGCTACTCCTCGCCTTTTTGTATCTTTAGAATTTTTGGTTTCATTCCCTATTCTTTCTTTCACATTTGTTAAATGACCACTGAGGGTACCCAGTTTGTGAGTGCTCTCCTGATATGTTTTGACTCCTTTTCTCTACCTTCAACGCTTGTTGGTATTAGTTTAGCCCTATGCTGGAGGGTTCTGATAACTCCTAGTTTGTGTTGTAAAGGGTGGTTAGAATCGAAAAGTAAGTATTGGTCAGTGTGCGTAGCCTTCCTAAAGACTTCTGTTTTTAACGCTCTGTCCTCTTTTATAATTACTTTACAATCCAAAAAGGCTAGTTGGTTCTCTTTAATGTCCTCACGAGTAAATTTAATGTTGTTGTCTACTGAGTTGAGGTGATCTGTGAAGGATTGAATTTCTTAGTTTTTTAATTATGACAAAAGTATCGTCCACATATCTAAACCAGTGTCTAGGTTTTGTCCCCGGGAAGGAGAACAGGCCCTCACATCCAAGGATTCACCACAGTGAATTTAAAACCGTTAAAATGAGAGATATGATTGATTGAAGCGGAGAATGTGAGATGTCCTTTGAAACCAGATTAAGCCAAACCTCAAAAGCCAAAAGAGCAAGAATGGTAAACAAGCAGCAAATCGAAATGGTTGCAGCGAAGGCCAGGCAAAGCATTGCTTGGCGGCATTCTGGTGGTGACCAGTCTCCCCAATTTCATAGTCTGTGGAATGATTTTCCTTCAAACTTGGGCTTTGCTTTGTTTGTACTGTACTTGCTTCTGCCTTTCATACCGATTGCATGGGTGTTATTTCTGGCCAGTGCCACGCCATCTCTGGTCCCGAGGTAGGAGGAAGTGGGTGGGTTGCATTTGCTGCAAAATTGGATTTACCCTGTCATGTACCCTGTAACCTGATAACACGATTAACTGTCCACTGAAATAACCATTGTTAACATTGTTTGAATACTTCAGAATCAGAATCAGAAAGCCTTTAATCGTACCACAATGGGGAAATTTTTAATTCATTAGCTGTAATTGCTAAATGATAAAATTTTGGGATAACTATTTAATTCAAGTTTAATATCAGGCCTTCACATTTCTATTGTTTCAGTCCCACTTGTGGCAGCGTTTCATGACAGGCAAATTTATAAACTCTGAAGCTTTTTTTTCTGAGCCTTCTTATATTCCACTCGTTGTTCTGTTTCCACATACATTTAGGAATGTGTGGTGCAGATAAAATGTAGCATAAAATGGCGCAAGTCAGCTCCATATGGTTGTGTGGAACTTTGTCAGACTGAGTCATAACACTTCCTTCTAGAAGGGGAAATACCCAAACACAGTGATTCACTATGTGGTGCACTAATATCCAACTAGTGTATCTTTGTTTCCGTGGTAACGGCTCAGCCTTAATGGGAGTAGCTTGACGTTTCCAGAGCATGTGGCTCATAACTAGGAGGAGTTAAGCTTCACTTTTTACAGAGGGAGGGCTGTTACATCGGCAGTGTTTGCCCACACAGTTCCAGCGCCAGGACGACACATATGTATGCTTAAATCTGAAAAGGAGCTAAAAGAACCCACTTTGCAAATAATTGTGATTTTTTTATGTCATTTTTTTCTGAGGTAGAATGGCACAGCACCCAGAGTTTGAGAGGGCTGGAAAGAAGCAAGGCCTCCAAGTTTGGAGGGTGGAGAACTTTAACTTGGTGCCTGTTCCTGAGAATCTTTATGGAGGATTTTACATTGGAGATGCATACATCATCCTCAATACCATCAAGCAACGCTCAGGAAATCTGCAGTATGACCTCCATTTCTGGTTGGGTGAGTACACAGAGACAAACAAGTTCTTTCTCAAATGCTCAATTAACAGAAATTATTTGGTCCATTAAATTGAACCATTTGTTCACCAGTGTAGGGTTATGCGTGTGAAAGTCAACAATTTTAATTTGAGAAAGTGTGAGAGTAGATATGCTTCATGAATTTTTCCAATACGCAAATTAGTATTCAAACACACAAAATTCATATCTGTTAAGGGAGTGGTCAATGGGAAATACCCAATCTTTTTTTTTTTTTTTCAAAGATGTGACATATGATGTTCCGGCCCCAAAATGAAAACGCTGTCGGGGTAAACGGGTGTCGTTGGTGTTGTGATTGTTGTTGCGCAGGTGATGCCTGCACCGCGGATGAGAGAGGCTCGGCGGCCATTTTTACAGTCCAAATGGATGACTTCCTGGGAGGAAACCCCATCCAGTATCGTGAAGTCCAGGGACACGAGTCCAAAACCTTTCTTGGCTACTTCAAGTCTGGGATCAAGTATATGGTGTGCTGCTTTGCTGTACCCGGTGTATTACATTGGAGTTTTGAAATTCAACTGAATTATAATATTCATTTATGATTGAATATATACCGGTACAACTGGAGTACGCTTGTGATATGCAAGTCCTCCTAGTAGTTTACATTACAGTTTCATATAATTTTGTTCACGTCAATGAATCTTCTGTCAGACGTCACACAAAATTCACGCATCATTCAAACATTATATTTTCATACCGTATTTTGAGAGGCCTCCAATCATTAACGACGAAAAATGTATCTACCAGAGAGGCGGTGTGGCATCAGGGTTCAAGCATGTCGTCACCAATGAGGTGGTTGTACAGAGAGTGCTCCAAGTCAAAGGTCGTCGCGTTGTCAGGGCAACAGAGGTGCCTGTCAGCTGGGATAGCTTCAACCAAGGAGACTGCTTCATATTGGACTTGGGAGCTGTGAGTCACCTTGGGGTGTTGGTTTTGAAAATAAGGGAAAAGCTGTTTGGGTCCATCGGATTGCATAAACTTACTTTTCCTCCCCCCTTTATGCACCGCAGGAGATTTACCAGTGGTGTGGTTCCCAGAGTAACCGCTTTGAGAAGCTGAAGGCCACGCATGTCGCTAAGGGGATCCGTGACAATGAGCGCAGCGGGAGGGCCCGCGTCTATGTCTGTGAGGAGGGTGCGGAGAGAGAAAAGATGATAGAGGTGAGTTTCTTCCATCTACTGGCACTGTACTGTCAGAAATACACCCATTGCTAACACATGATGCATGATGTAATGGAATCCATGAATCAAAAGTTTCAAAAATAAGACCGGTGGCAACCCACCAGGGGCACCCCACATACTGTACCTGTCAATCAAAATTGAGGTCACCCGCTCTCCACTTTTTTATATATCTAACACAGTCGTTCTCGTGTCAGATGTTATTTGATCGTATTGGTGTACGTGTGGCTAAGTTAGTGCGTCAAACACAATGAAATCCTTTTTTGCCACAGGTTTTAGGAGAAAAACCAGAGCTGCCTCTTGGAGATTCTGACGACATCAAGGCCGATGCCTCCAACAGGAAAAGGGCCAAACTCTATAAGGTACTTCTGTTTTTCCTTTTGCGGTGAATAAAAATATTTGTTTGTTTGCTGGGCTCTTTGGTGGGTGGTTTTATAAAATACAATGAAGACTTGGTAGTAATCAGTGGCGGGCCGTCAAATGATAATTTATTGCACTCAAGAGTTCAATTGTAGCTGCTATAAAAATGATTTCTGTGTCACTTTGTATGGCAGGTGTCTAATGCCAGCGGAGGTATGACGATTGCACTGGTGGCTGAACAGAACCCATTCCCACAAAGCGCCCTGGAGACCGGTGACTGTTTCATTCTGGACCACGGCTCTGACGGCAAGATCTACGTATGGAAAGGTAAGGTAGAGTTGTAGTTATCAAGCCATGATTAGTTTTGATTGAATGTCATCAAAGCCCCGCCCAGTGTACATTGCTGTAAAATTCGTTGAAGTGATTCAACTTGACTGAGAGACAAGCTTTTTATACAATACAATACATATTGATTTATGTAGCGCTTTAACAACAACTGAAGCTGCAACAAAGCGCTTAACATGGACAGGTATCATATATGGGAAATAAAGCAGTCACAAAGTTAGTTGAAAGCACCAGGGAGTAAAACCAAGATCAAGTCGTAATCATGCCGGGTTGAATGCCAAAGGGTACTAGTGAGTTTTGAGACGGGTTTCAAAGATGGGCAGCGAGGGGGCTTGTCGAAAGTTCAGTGGCAGCTCATTCCAGAGAGTGGGACCAGCAACATAAAAGACCCTATCCCCTCTGAGCCTCCGATTAGTTTTTGGCACATCTAATAATGTCTGGTCAGCAGACCTGAGGTGTCGGGAAGGAGTGTAAGGGTGGATGAGCTCGGAGAGGTAAAGATTTAAAGACAAATAATACGATCTTGAAAAGAACTCTAAAATGGATAGGGAGCCAGTGAAGGGATGCCAGAGTTAGAGTCATATGCTCCCGCTTACGAGTACCAGTCAAGAGGCGAGCAGCAGATTTCTGGACCAGCTGGAGACGCTTCATGGAGGATTGGCTGACTCCAAAGTAAAGCGCATTACAGTAATCGAGCCAAGATGTGACAAAGACATTTTTATATCGGGGAGGATAGTTTAGCTTGGGTTGATAGTGGAAAGTCTTTACTGCATGTTTGCATTTTTCTTTTTCAGATTAATCTTATGCACTTTTTAAAGGCAATGTAAGAAAGATGACTTTCAAGTGATATTTAAGTTTGTTGGGATCCGTATTGACACGTTAAATTATGAATTGGCATTTATAAACATTCCCGGTTGAATTGATTACTTTCATTTTTCCACTACTTATACCAGGGCTTGGTTTTTATGCTCTGGTAGTTCTCTCAGACCTCTCCAGAACTTTCCTTTCTCTCTTTACAAAAAAAAAAAGGTCAAGGCGCCAACATGGATGAGCGAAAGGCATCAATGAATGCTGCTGAGGGGTTCATCCAAAAAATGGGCTACCCCAAACATACCCAAGTGCAGATCCTGCCCGAGATGGGCGAGACGCCGCTCTTCAAACAGTTCTTCAAGAACTGGCGGGACAAAGATCAGACTGTTGGCTTGGGCGTGGCTTACATTGCCAACAGCATCGCCAAGATTGCGAAGGTGCCTTTCGACGCCTCATCCCTGCACGACTCCCCCGCCATGGCCGCCCAGCACGGGATGGTGGATGATGGCAGCGGTGAAAAGAAGGTGTGGAGTTTCTTCTGATTTGAATACCTTTGCAATAGATTCATCCAAGTGGACACTGTTAAAACTAAGAGGCTTGATTTAACACAAACATCAGCTCCGTAAAAGTGATGAGGTTAACATGTTAAAAACACGTATGTGTAGGCTCTCAGTCGTATAGGAGTGGTCCATCGACGAAAAGGTTTTTCAGCCGTCATCTGTACTTCTTTAAGGTGTCGGATGTTTCGCTCCTTATCCTAAGAGCTTCGCCAGCGAACTAAAGTTGTGCTGTCGATGAGAAGGTTTCTTCAGCCGTCATCTGTACAAAAGTGAAGGTTTCGGACGTTTCGCCTGTTATCCAAGAGGCTTCGTCAGCGAACTAAAGTCTGACTGGTCGATACGACCAGTACAGATGACGGCTGAAGAAACCTTCTCATCGATGGACCACTCCTGTACGACTGAGAGCTTACACAGACGTAAAGTTGTGCTGGTAACTCAGGCCCTAAATATCCCTAAAGTACAGAGGTAGGCTCCCAAATGTAAAACAAAGTAATGTAGTTTATTCGATACATTGTAAAAAATGAAGATAGTAAAGAGCAATACATTGGGGAGACAAAACAAATTCTCAAAAAAAGACTTTATCAACATTGCAGGGATAATGCTAGTGGGCCTCAATCTGCAGTACATATGCACCTAAAAGCTAGCAACCACTCATTTGATGACAGTGAGGTTAAAAAGAACATAGATGGTTTGAAAGGGGAGTGAATGAAGCTATTTTTATAAAACAGCAAAACGCTTCACTACATTGCTATGGTGGTGTGAGGTTTTATTTTGTTCGTGCTTGCAATAGACTTCTTAGATTGTTACAACATGGGCTTAGTCATGCTGATGAGGTGATACCACAGCAAATGGGGCAATCAGGCCAGTCATAGACCATAATCAGCCAGGACGATAAAAGTAATCAGTGTAGCCTCAAGGAATAGTCCTCTGCTCCCCCCAACCTTAGAGCAGGGACCTATCATAGCAGAGGTCTGGCACTGCCATCTCTGGACAGTAGGGATATATATAGGGCCAGAGCTACCAGCAAAAAAAAATAGTTCGCTGACGAAGCCTCTTGCATGACAAGCGAACCGTCCGACACCTTCAAAGAAGTACAGATGACGGCTGAAGATACCTTTTCATCCACAAAAAGTCTAAGAAATCTGCAGACAAGTTTCATGAACATTGGTTTGTACTCCCTCCCTCTCACAAAATCTTCTAATTGTGTTATTAGACTGCACAAGTGTACCCAATGACGTGTCACGCGAGAACTCGATTTTGTGTCTCTCCTGACAGATTTGGCGTATCGAGGGATCTGACAAGGTTCCAGTAGACAAGTCCACCTACGGCCAGTTCTTCGGAGGAGACAGTTACATCATCCAGTACAACTACCATCACGGAGGACGGAATGGACATATCATCTATATGTGGTGAGAATAATGATCACGCAAACTCTGTCCACAGAAAAAAAATAATACTCATCTTGATTTACCAAGCTATAGGAGTGTGGTTTCATGTTATTCAACTCATTTTTTTTTTTGATCCGTAGTGATTGTGGTTCTTCTTCCCAGGCAGGGCATGGACTCCAGCCAGGATGAAATTGGGGCTTGCGCTATCCTCAGCGCTGAGCTGGATGACAAGCTTGGTGGCGGAGCTGTGCAGGTAGCCCTTGCCGTACGGTTAATAACGTTGTATCAACTTGTTATTCTCATAATCTCAAATCCGTTCAGTCCCTCACTTTGTCAGCGTTTTTTTTAGCTCCCTCGTCATCTGATCTTCCATCCTTTCCCCTTCTCTCTCACTTGCCGCTTCTTTCCTCCCCTCAGTTTTACGCCGCTTCTTTTTTCCTCAGGTTGTTGGTGCTCCTTTAACTAATCAGGTATTCTTCTTTTCAAACTAAGTCTTGTCCATTGAGTCCACAGCCAGCGACAAAAGTACTGATACTTTAGATAACAGGTGTCAAAGGCAAGGCCCGCGGGCCAAATCTAGCCCGCCACACCATTATATTCAGCATGTCAAGTGCTATGATGCTCGCTGAAGTCAGAACCAAAATTAAAATTGTCGTATGTAAACCAGAATAACAAGTCATTATTCTTGACTTCAGATTTGAAAAGTACGTATTCATTAATTTGTTGTGCGTTCTGTATGTAATACATGGAAGAGATGAAACATTCTAATGGTTTACCCAAATTCAGAACAGTAGCGGTAACTACAATGTGGCCCGCGGCAAAAAAAAAAAAATGTTTGACACCCCCGCTTTAGTAGTACATCGCTGTTCACGGTTCACTCTTCACAATTTCACTCATAGAACGCTTCGATTTTTCATTCCTACAATCATGTGATAATGCCCCATAACATCATTTGGCTCATTTAACTCATTCCCCTGCCAGACGTGCAAAAATGTGTCCATTCCAGTACCAGGGTTTTTGTCATTGTCACTCGAATTCCAGGACCCACAGAAGATTGAGTTTTAGGGCTACATAAACATTCAATGCAGGGTAAGAAACCTTAGACTCGCTTTCATCAGAAAAAACCAAGTTAATTCCTAAATTATATGGGTCTGGAGTCATGTGAGCTTGAAATACAATGCGTATTGCATACACATTCTTTTATATAGGTCTTTGTCAACAGCTGAAGCTGTGACAAAGCGCAAACATGGAAAAAAGGCAAATGCTGCCCCCTCGTGGAACGGAAAAAAAACATTGCCAGAGGCCATGGCTAGAGCTTTGTCGGCACCCAAACAAGAAAAAACAAAACCTCAACAAATTCGGGAAAGGCGCTCTACGTCATATTTTCAATTCCCGAATAAATGTGTCTAAATTTGACATCTTTAGATTTCTTAAGTTGTCGTCATCATAGAAATACCGTCCTGGCTTTGTGCATGTGAGACGCTCATGATTCCAGTTTGTCTTTATTTTCACCTCACTGTTTACTTGTGTCATTTCCACGCGCATGCTTCATGTCTGTGGATATTAGATTGCACCTCATTTGCATGTACAGTGTGAGAAAACAGGAAACGCAAACGAGGTGTGCGTTTGTGTGACTTATCTGTCCCAGTAATGTTGTCGGCCATTGCTACCAGCCATTGACAACTACCACCAAAAAGGTGAATAAAACGACTTTATTATACAGTACAGTTTATTTCTTTAATTACAATACAATATCACATTTATTATACATAAAATAAGGTATATTTTGTGTAGTTTTAAAGGTAATTTAGTTCAGAATTATGTTTTGTGCGGACCTGGGAACGGACAATTCTCATTTTTAATGGTTTCTTATGGGAAATAAATGTTTGGCAGACGAACTTAGACCTTAAACTCACTTTCTGGGAACCAATTAAGTTCGTAAGCTGAGGTATCACTGTACCTTACTGCACTACCTGAAAGATTTACCACTAGATGGCAGCAAAGACAAGGCTATGCTCCAACCAAAGAAACTCCTTTCCACACTCAGTTCAGTACAATTGCTTGGCAACAGAATGCCGCCAGACGGCACCAAAGAACCTTTTGTATTCGACCCAAATACAATAACTATGGAATTGTGACTTGCAGCAAATATGTCCAATATGTCCATTTCAAACGTGGTTTTGGCGCTCTATTTGAGAACAGAGCCCAATAAATCACACTAAAATGATTATATCCAGCTTTGGTGCACAGAAAGGGTACAAAATGGGTGTTTGCAATTTAATTTGACCAAAGAGTTTCATCCATCCATCCATTTTCCAGACCGCTTTATCCTCATTCGTGTCACAGAGGGTGCTGGACCCTATCCCAGCTGTCTTCGGGCACTCGGCGAGGGACACCCTGAATTGTTTTCCAGCCAATCGAAGGGCACACAGAGATATACAACCATCCGCACTTACACTTAAGGACAATTTTGAGCTTTTGATCAGCCTGCCATGCATGTTTTTGGAATGTGGGGAAACCGGAGGACTTGGAGAAAACACACACAAGCCCAGGGGGAACCTGCAAACTCCACACAGGAGGACAGAGTAGGACTCAAACTCAAGGCCTCTGCACTGTGAAACCGCAGTGCTAACCACCTCCAGAGAAAACACAATACACTAATGTACACATTCAAAAAATCTTGTCACATGGCGACCCAGTGAATCATACTCTTCGGTGGCCTTACTAAAAATTAGATTTTGTAGACTGCAAGTAAACTAACACGAAAGCATGAGATTGGGTGCACAAAGAATCAATGCGCGAACATGCTAATGAATGAGCTCTCAGATGTTTGAATTTCTGTCAGGTTAGGGTGGTGCAAGGGAAGGAGCCGGCCCACCTGATGAGTCTTTTTGGAGGACAGCCCATGGTGGTTTACCAGGGTGGGACGTCCAGAGAAGGAGGTCAGTCATCTCCCGCAGAGACTCGCCTCTTCCAGGTGCGCTCCAACTCCGCCGGACACACCAGAGCAGTGGAGGTAAGACATCAGAAATTGTGATTTTGTAAACTGTATGTCCAAAAAGGTCAGAACTTTGAACATGAACATACGTGTATGTTTAGATTGATGCAGTGGCAGCCAACCTGAATTCCAATGATGCTTTTATTCTGGCGAGCCCCAAAGGCTCCTTCCTGTGGGTGGGAGTCGGTGCCAGTGACATTGAAAAGAAGGGAGCCCAGCAACTATGTGGCATCCTCGGAGTGTCGCCTTCAGAGGTGGCCGAGGGAGGGGAGACAGGTAATGAGTCTTGTTTACAACAGTCTGGAAGTTGGCTAAGTGATTTTATATTGAAACGGCAAATTGGTGCCATTGTAAAATCCAGCTTGTATCTAAGGGAGCTTGCTAAAGTAAAGCCTCTCCTTCATCAAGGACACTTTGAAATATTCATGCCGTCGTCACATTCTGACTGGATTACAAAGATGCACTTTACTTTTAGAGTCAGCCAATCCTCCATCAAGCATCTCCAGTTGGTCCAAAATGCTGATGTTTGCTTTTGACTGGTATTCATAAGAGGGAGCACAAAAACCTTTACACTCGCAAACATTCACTGCCTCACAATACCTTTGACAGTTCGCTTTAAGATAATTTCATTTGTTTTCAAATCTTTCGGCCACAGTACCTGTTTGATATTGAAAGCATGTGTCCCATCCACAGGTCAGTTCTGGAATGCTCTCGGGGGAAAGACAGAATATCGCACTTCAACCAGACTTCGGGACAAAATGGACGCCCATCCTCCGAGACTCTTTGCCTGCTCTAACAAGACCGGAAACTTCATTGTAAGTTGGAATCCCCCCCCCCCCCCCCCCCCTCCACTCCCCATTCGTGAAACAAGCTTGTCTGCTCCACATATAACGTCAACCAATATTTATCTTTCAGATTGAAGAGGTGCCCGGAGAGCTGACCCAGGATGATCTTGCCACTGATGATGTCATGATCCTGGACACCTGGGAGCAGGTAAGGAAAGCAGAAAAATAAATTTGGGAGACAAAAAAAATGTGAATCTGTAATTCACTTTGTACTTCCTACCTTTTGTGAAGGTGTTTGTCTGGATCGGCAACGAGGCCCAAGAGGAAGAGAAAACCGAAGCAATGGCATCTGGTAAGACCATTTTCACTATCTACTCAAATATAAACAGCTCTGGAAAATGATTTGATGATGCATTTTAGTCCACTCAATCAAATCATCTTGAGACCATTCATTTTTAAAATGCCGGAAGTTTGAATGGTAGTGAATTTTCTTGTGATCATATTTTGTGGAATATTGTATTTTCCGGTATATAAGACGCACCCAAAAGCCTTGATTTTCTTTCTAAAATGACCCTGTGCCTTATACGCAGGTGCGCATTAAATGTGAAGTAATATTAAGCCACAACAGGTCTCGCGACTACTGTCAGCAGCCACCAATTTAATTTAGTGCGTAACCCCAGCCTCCACTGTGGTAATAATAAAAATACGTTTAATTTATAAGCGGCTTTCAAAACACTCAAGGTCACTTGACAGTCACAGGCTCAGTTTTTCTGTGGGTGAGTAGCGGCAGCCACACGTGCTAGCGTTCACTCAACCCGAAAGTAACTCAGATAGAAAGCTAGCTTGCTAGCTAATTGATAGCTAATAGCTAGCTAGATAGATAGCTAGCCAGCTAGATAGCAAATAGGGAGTTAGCTGGATAGCTAGCCAGGTAGATAGCAAATAAAGAGCTTATGTTTATAGAATTCTAATTTACAAGATATTCTTTACTTACATATGGTGGTTTTTTTTAGGTGTTCGATTACCTTACATGTTTCGGGATATTTTATAGAATTCTATTAGTTAATTATATACTCCATTTGAACCTATACTTTGAAAATTCACCATTCATTAGGGGTACGCCTAATACTCCGGTGCGCCAGATAATACGGTACTTACGGATGAAATAATTAATCGTTGCAATCTGAAACATTTTTGAGAGTATCAATTATGAGTGGCTTTTGGCTGTTGTCCTGGTTTTACTGTATGAGTCCTTTTTGCGCAGGTGAGCTGATATCAATGAAGAAATGGAAATCTGAAAAAGTTGTATGTCACAAATAATTAACGTAAGATCCATCTGCCTTCAGCGGTGCGTTACATCGAGACAGACCCGGCTAACCGAGACCGCAGGACTCCCATCGTGAAGATTAAGCAGAGCTTCGAGCCGCCCACCTTTACCGGCTGGTTCCTGGGCTGGGACCACGACTACTGGACCACCGACCCCCTGGAGCGGGCCATGGCCGAAACTGGCCATGTGAGATCATACCTGGTCTTTGCCACACCTCGCCACCCTAATAGCACCTGACACTTCACCGCCTCTGCAAGCTGGTTATTGATTTTAGCTCTAAATATGCCAAACCTTTTTTGCGATGTCAAGAAACAAGTTGGGTTTTGGCTCACAAGGTGGTCTTCATTTGCTTTTCAAATCAAATAGCATAGTCACTTTTTGCAGGATGGCTTTATGCAGGGTTTTTGTTAAAGTGCAATGTCTTTTTTTCCTTACTTTGTTTTGTAATATCATGCCTTGTATTGTAGCTGGTCAGGATGGCAGGTTTTTAAGCAGTCATCTACAGTTTGTGCCAATTTAGGTCTCACGGCATGCCTGCACAGAAATAAAATTTAATTAAAAGTTGTGTTTTTAATATATAAAAAAATCAAAATCTCTTTGTTTGATGATTGAATAGCATTTTTAATAGTGTGTGATAAAATCATAGCAAAAATGGACTTGCATTTACTTTCCAGCTTTGGGATCAACCGTCTTCAATCCTAAATACTGTACAAAACAGCAAATAAAACATTCTTTAAAAAATCAATTGCACAGAACAAAAATATTTCATGCCCACTATGTGTTAACATTGACAGCATTTAACATGAATAAAATAAAGACAACAGCTTTTTTTTTTCCTCCAATCACTGGCATTTCATTTGGATGGATGCTATTGTAAATGAGTAAAACACATTGGATGCAATTATACCGTAACCCCGGAAATGTATCATTAACGTAACAGTTGCACCATAACAATATAATGGTTACTGTAGCAATGTGTGTGTGTTAAGCATAGAGTAATAAAACTTCTCACAGCTAAAAAGGAAAACACTTGCATGGTAAAGCACATGCGTGCACACCTGAATGATTTAAAGCGTTCCGAGTTAAAAACTTTCAGAATATTGTAACAGCTACTGTTCACATCACATTTCAAACACGACAATTCAACTTCAAAGACAGCCCAATACAAGGGCTCTTTTGACTTTTTGAGAGAAGAATTGTTTGACTGAATAATAAGTACATTAAAAACTCTGATGCTACATTTAAAACTGCATAGTAAGAGTCAAAATAAATCCATGGCAGTAAATTAAAGCCTTTGGGTTTGCGGGAAGAGCATTCTTCGAGATCACGAGCTCCGATGAAGCAATAACCTCCGACATGTATGGCTTGTCTATGTTGCAAGGGACCTCCCCCACATATTTAAAAAAATGCATTAAAAATAATTAAGATGACAGCTATAATACGGCTAAATAAGCAGTGTATAAAGTGTATGGATTAAAACACTGGGTGTCACCTAATTGTAGTATTGACGAATACATATTGTAAAACAATATTGTTTGTTGTATGGCACTCAAATTTCTTTAACTTAGCATTCTTCATGCAGTTTAACATAAGCTCTTCTATGTCTTACATCACTGCTCTGTGAAAGCGGGCTATGGCTCGAAAACTACGACGTAATCAAGATATGGGACGATCGTTTATTCATGAGAATTAAGGCTGAGGGAGTTCCAGAAGGTGGCACTGCGGTGTATAGAAAGCTGAGCATATCCATATTTATCCTCAACTACTTTTTGCGTTCCCTACAGAGCGCGTTTGTCCACTATAGAGCATGTTCGCATAACTGAAGTCACTTGGAAAGCCTTATGCTTTTCAGATCAACTATTCTCTTTAGTCTGTGAGGCATTATTCATTGCCGCGATAAGAAATTAGACATTTCAATTGGCATCGGGACTGTATCCTACATGCTACGGCGGCAGGCTGGTTAGTACTTTGGCCTTGATCATGGTGCAGCGTTTGCATGTCCTCCTCCCCCCCTGTGCCTGTGTGGTTTTTTTTTTCCGGGTTATGCGGTTTCTTCCCACATTCTAAAAACACGCACTGCAGGTTAATGAAATACTCAGAATTGTTGATTGGTGTGATTGTAAGCCAAAATAGTTGTTCATGAATGTGCGCTTGGCTGGCAACTTATTCTGTGTGTCGCCTGTCTATTGCCCAAAGACAGCTGGAACAGCTTGAGAGAGGCTAAGTGGATTAGAAAATGCATGGACGGAGGGCATAAAAACATTAAGAAATTGGAAAAAGTGTTGGCCTAAAAACACACAAATTGACAAAAAGTCATGCGATGAGAACGAACGAACAAGTTAAAACTTCAAAACAACTACAGTAGAATCTACGCTGGCAGTGGTTGGAGCAAATCTGCAGCATTGGGCATTACTACATAAGAAGTACGTGAATGAGCATAAGGTCACTTTTTCATGATTTTGATGCAAATGCTCATTGCGTGTGTGTTTGGGGCCGGATTTGATGGATACTTAATGTTTGGAAAAGCCCTGCATCATCTCAAGAGGCAAAGGGAAGATGATCGTCGAGTTTTTCTCTGCAGCGATGGTATTGAGGGTCTGCAGGTAGCGCAGCTGCAGCGCGGATGGAGATTCGGCGATCACCAGCGATGCCTCCTTCAATGCCCTCGAAGCGTTCATCTCGCCCTCGGCGGCAATGACCTAGGAGGCATGGGTAATGAACCTCCATTTTCACATTGACCGTATTTCTCCGCGTATAACGCGCACCCCTAATTTTCTATTAAAAATGGGTATAACATTTTGTTTCACTTTTTCTCGGCTCAGACTAAGCATTGTGATAAAAATCATTTATTGACAATGTAAACACTGAATGGAAACTCTGGATATTGGTAATTGTGCAAAACAGCAATGCTCAACTCGCGATTTAGTGTGGGCAAGGCAAGGAAAGGAAACAACAACAACAAAAAAGGAATACGTGTGATCTGGGTCTTTCCGAGAATCAAAACTGAAGGGTGAGAATAGCCATGGAAATGCCCCCCCCTCCTGGAAGGGATTAAGCATTAAAGATATATGAGCATTTTTTCCCTGGCCAAAATTTTGTGTGTTACGCTCAAATAAATACGGTACATTGATTCATTAGGTCAACCGTGCTTTTAAGAACTCAAGATAAACCGGTATTTTCAAGTTCAATAGGCTAAAAACTGTGACATATTTACTTGTTTATTTAGTGTGACTCACTCAACATTTTTTTTAAATTGAGCTGAAACTACAATACCACCAGGCAACTTCAGGATTACCGGATTACAGGATTGCCTTTGATGATTGCATCTGGCTCGCCGATAAAACTAAATACATATTCTCGCTTTTTCGCTGTTCATTTCCTGTTTGGGCAGCAGTTGGCGGAAAGCGCAATTTTGATTGGATGATACTGACCAGTGTTTGAAATAACGTCTGCCCGGAGGCGTACAATTTTTACATCGGGCGTACAACTTTCAAAACGTCTCAGCTCGGGTGGGTGACAACTTCTTCAAGAAAAAAAAAAAAATTTTTTTTTCAAATCAAATGTTTGTTTTATTCACTAAAGCAAAAGCTACAAGCAAACCGCTACAAGCCACGTGGGCGCCTCTTTCTAAGCAGCTTTCAAAACTTTCAAGTACACTTTTCAGTCACGGTGTAGTCCGAAGCACGAAACAGGCTTCTGATTGGCTGCCGTGCTGAGTATGCAAATTGCCAAATGAACGTTCGTTTGTCAATTTGCATACTCGGCACAGCAGCCAATCAGAAGCCTGTTTCGTGCTTCGGACTATACCGTGACTGTAAAGTGTCCTTGAGAGTTTTGAAAGCCGCTTAGAAAGAGGAGTCCATGTGGCTTTGAGCAGACAACGCAACGCTAACATTGCATTATGCACCATGACGACAAATGACAACTGGAGCATAATCTTCAGCAAGGGATATTTACCGTTAATTAAGCAGGGGAGCATTTGTGGTAGGTACTTCCTTAATTAAAAAAATATTTTATACTTCGTAACAATGTTTTTTTTTTTTTTGCGATTAGTCGTCTTATTGTGTTTCAAGTTGTGAAAAATGGGCCAGGCAATTTTATGGCCGGGCACGCAACTTTTTAGAGTTGTCTGCCCGGGTGTCTGCTAACTTTTTGTCATGAGTTTCAGACACTGTACTGACCTATGGCCATTGATGTCGAAATAGGTAAACGCCCCCTTTTAAATAAGCCTGACGAGTAAGAGTATCGTACACTTCAGGTTGAATGGATGGATGTATTCACCTTTGTGGAGGGAAAAAGTTCTGCTGTGATTCTAATTTGCAATGAAAGAATACCATGAATGAAACAGTTGAATATCAGTGGCACTTTGACAAGCCCAATGCTAACGTTAGCTTCAATATACTTCTGTGAGAGACAGCAGAAAGCAAGGGTGCGAGCTAATGAGCAGTGTGCAGGCTAGCTAGCAGTAGCTTCGCCTATGGACCCGGCAAGTTGACTTTCATTCAGATCGTTAGGCTGGATTTTTTTTACCAATCACGAGGAACGGAAACCTATTCATATTAGTGGTGAGTATGATCACAAAGTTATTTTAAATAATATATTCTGTCATTGTTGAAATCACACGTGCGCGTGTTTGCGCACATGCATGTAGCTCTCACGGGAAAACATTTCTAAATATTTTACATGTATGGCTCTCTTAGTCAAAAAGGTTCCCGACCCCTGTTCTAGAACTAGACCACACCCCCACAAACAAATCCAAATTTCTTATTATTATCAATATTATTATCAATATTAATAATAACATCATTTTTAAATTCATGGTTAAGCTTAACATGAGGTGGATATTTTTTTTTACTGAAATATAATGTATAAATTACAACGCATTAAAAAGGCAGACACTTTCAAGCAATACTTTCAGGGACATGTTCAGCCATCTCAGGAGTAAATCTGAAGTAAGTACAAGGCACGTGAGTGAATTTTGTCAATCAACGAGGAAATTTGGACCAGAAGCTTTGAGATCATTGCCAGTCACATCTGTCCTCTTATGTAAGCGTTACGTCGCTGCGACGCATACCTTGGCTCTGGCCTCTCGAGTAGCTTCAGCCTCGGCCGCCATGGCTCTCTGGAGCTGGAGGGGCAGCTTGACGTCTTTGATTTCCACCCGTTCCACTTTGATACCCCAGTCGTCTGTGGCGTCATCAAGGGTGGACTGCCAAGACATACGCAGACATGAGGTGGATTTTCGAAGATGGATAGTCAATGCTCAAGGATCAAGTGAATTCAAATCATGCGATGGTTTTTTTGGTGACTAGGAGAAATATCTAGTTTGTGTCGACCTGTGTTATCTATTCTACTTTTCGCCACATGATGGCAGCAGAGTAAAAGATTTTAAAAACAATGTTCTGACAACTAGGGACTTTTTTCCCCAATGGCAATCTCAAATTTTCAAATAGAGAATGCAAAGCAACATTGAGACACATAAATAACACTTGACATTATGTGTGATGATGAAACGGTAACAATGTTTCTTCAGCCGTCATCTGTACTTCTTTGAAGGTGTCAGACGTTTCGCTTCGCATCCAAGAGGCTTCTAAAAATTTACTGATGCTCTTATAGGTCCGTGCTCGAAGGTTGGGGGTAGCAGAGGACTATTTCCTGAGGCGACACTGATTACTTATATTGTCGTGACTGATTATGGTCTATGACTGGCCGGATTGCCCCATTTGCCCTGGTATCAACTCATCAGCATAACTAAGCCTATGCAGTCACGATCTCAGGTGTTGTAAGCACGATCCAAATTAAACCTCATACCACCATTTAGTGAAGGGGTTTACTGTTTTATGAAAATAGCTTCTTTCACTCCCCTTTCAAACCATCAATTTTCTTTTGCGACGATTTTAACCTCATTGTCGTCAAATCAGTGGTTGCTAGCTTTGAGGTGCATATGTACTGCAGATTGAGGCACACTAGTATTATCCCTGCGATGTTGATAGTCTTTTTTGAGAATTTGTTGAGTCTCTCCAATGTATTGCTCTTTACAATCTTTCTTTTTACAATGTATTGAATAAGCTACATTACTTTGTTTTTTCATTTGGCAGCCTATCTTTTGGATGCACTAATTTTTGTCTTAAAGTGTTTATTGGTTTGAAATAAGTAGGAATTTTGTGTTGCCAAAGGACCCTTTCTAGTTTTTCAGAAACCCCTACAATGTAAGGTAATGCAGCAGTACCTTATACTACCTTAACTGGACAGTAGGGATCTATTTGTATAGAGCCAGATCTACCACCTAAATTTTAGTTCGCTGACTAAGTCTCTTGGATGAGAAGCGAAACATCGGACACCTTCATAGAAGTGCAGATGACGGCTGAAGAAACATTTTCATTGATGGACCACTCCTGTACGACTGAGCTTACACAGATGTGACGATGAAAGAAACGTATGGCTCCCATTAATGGCGTCCATGAAAATAATTCTTAACATGGGTAATAAATAATAAATGATAATCATATGCAAACGGACAGCTGCCCTTTCTTGGTTTATCCAGTCCTCTGCAGGTTGTTCATTTTTAAAACCGACAGTTGCAGCTGAATAAATGCGAATCAAGAGAGCGGCTGCAATCAAGAGGCCACATGAACCATCTGTTCTATTTTCTATCGGCTCTCTGTGTTTGTCTGTTGCGCAATAGCGGCCACCACAGCTGCTTAGCGAACTCCTTCACCAGAAGAGCACATGAAGCGGAGGTTATTCCGAGAGCAGGTGATTGGAAGTCCTTCAGCGAACCCACTGCCAAAACAAGAGATGTTTGGGTTTGTCTATTTGCCACGAGTCATCATGACCCTGCGTAGTCTGCTTCATGATCCAGTGGTTAGCGTGTTGACTTCACAGTGCAGAGGTACCGGGTTCAAATCCAGGTACAGACTACTTGTGTTATGTTTGTATGTTCTCCCCGGGCCTGCGTGGGTTTTCTCCAGGTAATCCCGTTTCCTCTCACACTCCAAAAACTTGCATGCAAACAAAACAGGTGATTTGATTCTCCATGTGCCCTCCAGGTCCTTTTAAATATTTGCTATCTATTAGCTAGCTAGATAGCTAGCTATCCGCTAGCTAGGTAGGTAGGTCGGCCCATCCTGGACCACCATTAGATTAGATTGCAGTCACAAAACTTATCCTGTGACTGTAAAGTGACCTTGAGAGTTTTGAAAGGCGCTTATAAATGAAATGTATTATTATTATTATTATTATTATTATCATCACTTGCTAGCTATTTGCTATCTATAAGCTATCTGGCTGGCTAGCTAGCTATCAATTCACTATCTAGCTGTCTGGCTATCTAGCTAGGTATCTGTTGGCTAATGATTGGCCAGCTAGCTAGCTAGCTTTCTATCTATTTCAGTAACTTCTGGATTCAGTGAACGCTGGAGCGTGAGGTTGACGCTGCTCACCCGCAGAAAAACATATCCTGTGACTGTAAAGTGACCTTGAGTTTTGAATGGCGCTTATAAATTAAATGTATTATTTTTATAAATGTCTCATGTAAATCGACCAATTAAGTTTTGTTCAAATGAAAGCCATTTTTTGTCTAAATTCTCTCACACACATGTGACCCATCTTTTTGAGCATGTGCAGACTTGATCAAGATAATTGGCAGCAAAATAACTGGCTTACACAATTCGATTTTTTCTTTCTAAAATCTACAAGATTCAACCCTTTTCTGCAAAACAAACAGCAAAAACTGCATAAAGTCAGACAGTTCTCTAAAACACTGATATCACATTGTGAGCTGTCGTGAATGTTCTCATCACAAAGAAACATGAGTATCAAAGCGGTTGAATGATCGAGTTCGGTCGATTAGAACCCACATCGGTCCTAATCGATACATCCAAATTGTCATGGAATGGGCCACACGCAAGTCAACTGAGAATGGAAAGAACCCTTACCTGCATGCTATGCGCAATTTCTTCACGGTCCGAAAGGATCTCAGCCAGGTTCTTGGTCCCAAGAACATTCCTCAGTGTGGTCTGGGCCAGAAGGCGTGTTGCAGCATCAGCGTTGGTGATGTTGGCCACGGCCAGAGTGGCATTCTGAACACGGTAGTACACCACACCGTCCACACTCACTGTCACAGAGTCTTTGGTCAAAACCTGCAGGAATTGTCACATTCCAAATGGGAAACGAGGCAGCAAGATATTAATTGTGAGGAGGTTTCCCACAGAGCTTTTTTTTATTTTCCTATCACAACTGGATGAGATGTACCTTTATTCGTCTCGCAGTGGAGAAATGTACATTCCACAGCAGAAAAGTTATGAAAAGAAGAGAAAAGAAAGAAGTAGAAACACCTACTACTAGCTACTGGAAAGGCAGCCACTCTCGCGGCGCCATCTTATGGTTACATAAAGATAGTGAGCTGACAAACCAACTGGCAGAGCAAAGGGATCGAAAAGGGTGAAAGTAGTGTTTTGGCATTTCCTTCGGTTGAATGTGAATAAACCAATACTTTTATTGGATCCGTTTCGATTATCTTTCTTAAAAAATAGAAATAGGACACGACAAGTCGATGAAAAAGGTGATGCGGGCAAAAGGACGTTCTTTGGTGGAAATATTCAAGGACTGGTTTGAGCACAGAGAGCCAAGTGGAACAACTTGGAACATTCCACCGCGGCACATGCACTCAACGTGCTGCCACAGTGACTCATCACATGCATCACCCACGGATGAAAACTAAGCATGACAAAAATGTGTTTTGACTGTCGGTCTGAGTTCTGCGATGGCATTGATATAGTAAAAACTCATTTTTTTGTGGTCAAAATAGCTCAGTTCTGCCCTTATAAATTGTCAAAAAGCACCCCAGTAAAAAATATCATCCACTTCTACGAACATTGGGAGGCATATGGAAAGGCCCAAGACCTACAAAAAGTCATTTTGAGGCGTAGCTTAAACCTAACAGGAAGTAGGCCATTTTGAATTTACTTTGGAATTTGGGCGCCATTTTTGGCCTCATATATACAGGGAAAATCCGACTTCCGACCAACTCGACTTACAACCACCTGTATTTACGACTACGACCTCCAGAGCCTATTTTTAAAATTTTAATTCTACACCTGGCACCGCAACGTGCTAGCAGGACGGCAAAATGTATGACAATTTTGGCCAGCCCGCCAGAATCTCACTCTCGCACAGCAATCGATGGTTTGATGGCACCAGACGGGGGGAGTTTGCGAGTGATTTAGCCTCCGAGTCTCTATTCAAAATTTTGAATGGATTTCGACTTGTGACTATTTTGACTTACGACTGTTTGGTCGGAGCGGAACTCGGTCATAAATCGGATGTTACCTGTATATATTTTTCTTTTTTTTTAAACAAACCCAACCATCCATCCATTCTCAGAAACGCCTATTCTTACGGATCGTTTTCAAACTTTGGGTGTCATTAAAGATGAAGTTACGGGAAGCTTTGGATTTTGTTGCTCCCTGTTGCCGTGGCGATTCTGTGTTGCTTGGCATGTCATAAAATGAAAGATGGCAGCTGTGCAGCTTGCGCCGCATTCGTTAGTACAATACAAGTATAACTTATTTAAACCCGAGGCAAATTCCTTTTGTGTTTTACATGTTTGGCCATTAACTCATTCACTGCCAAACGTGCAAAAATGTGTCCACTCCAGTGCCAGGGTTTTTGTCATTGTCACTCGAATTCCAGGACCCACACAATATTGAGTTTTAGGATTAAATAAACATTCAATGCAGCGTAAGAAACCTTAGACTCTCTTCTTTCATCCGAAAAAATGAGTCAATTGCTAAATTATATGTGTCTGGAGCTATAGGAGCTTGAAAATGTCCAAAATACAATGCAATACATACATTTTGGTTTAAATAGTGCTTTAAAGTGTGAACATGGAAAAAGGGAAATGCTCGCCCCTTGTGGGTCGAGGCCATGGACAGCGCTTTATCGGCACCGAAACAAGAAAAAACAAATTCCAAACAAATTCGGGAATGGCGCTCTACATCATATTTTCAATTCCCAAATGAATTTGTGAAAGGCAGTGAATAAATTAAAGATGACTAATGAGTTCTACCCACTCTTGAGGACTTTGCACACTGCAAGAATCAAGACAACAGCGCGGAAAGTCCTACTGAACCCTCCGCACCCTGCCCACCACCTTTTCCAGCTACTCCCCTCAGGCAGGTGCTACCGATCCATGTACACCAATTACAGCTGACATTTAAACAGCTTCGTCCTCCTAGCCAGTAACTCTCTAAATAGTAACCCAAATCTAACTGTATAGTGC
Organism: Hippocampus bargibanti; assembly: GCF_051943395.1. NCBI lineage: Eukaryota > Metazoa > Chordata > Actinopteri > Syngnathiformes > Syngnathidae > Hippocampus > Hippocampus bargibanti. The sequence goes on along the minus strand of NC_142751.1, from coordinate 5,662,090 downwards.
CCCTGCAATTTTACACAACCCTGTGGAACAACATCCTGTTACAATCATTGTAGATCCAGCTCTGTACTCACTTGGACCACTGTCTGCTTGACACTTTGCACATTGTCTCAGTTGTTCTTGAGAGGTACCACTTATAGCAGGGGTCGGGAATCTATTATTGCTCTTTTGAAAATTGCATAAGCGCAATTTTGATTGGATGATACTGACCAAAGGTGGTTTTTGATGTTCAAAAAGCAATTTTGATTAGATGATACTGACCTAGGTGGCCGTTGATGTCGAAAAACGTAAACGCCTTTTTAAATAAGCCCAACGTGTAAAAAAAAATGAAGAGTATCGTACACTTCAGGTTAGAATGGACCGAAGGATTCGTCTTTGTTGAGAGAAAAGGTTCTGATTCTAATTTGCAATGAAACAATACCATCGTGAAACAGTTGAATATCAGTGCTACTTTGACAAGCCCCATACTAACGTTAACATCAATATACTTCTGCGAGAGACAGCAGAAATCAAGTGTGCAAGCTAATGAGCAGTGTGCCTCTAGCTAGCTAGCAGTAACTTCGCCTATGGACCCGGCAAGTTGGTTTTCATTCCGATCGTTCGGCAGGAGTTTTTTTTTTACCAATCATGAGGAACGGAAAACCATTCATGTTAATGGTGAGTACTATCACAAAGTTATTTTCAATAATACATTCTGACATTTTGTTGAAAAGTGGTTGTGCGTGTGTATGTGGCTCTCACTGAAAAACATTTCTAAATATTTTACTTTTATGGCTCTCTCCGTGAAAAAGGTTCCAGACCTCTGACTTACAGTAAGGAATTCAGTTTGATTAAATTAGCCTTTATTAGTGTCCTCCATACTTATTTATCATGTCTTTCTTATGATGATACTAGTGAAGTGTGTTCTACCGGAGACAAATTCCTTGTGTGTTCTACATATTTAGCCAATAAAGATGATTCTGATTTTGAGTAATTTTCTTTGTGTGGAATTGATAATTACAAAACGTGATTGAAGCAAGTCACTTTCCAGGAATGAGACCGCACGGCGTAATCAATTGTGCTGTTTCCCAACAATGTGTTTACATTCGGGAGCTGGAGGAGGAAATTTTCCAAATGTATTTTGACAGCCTTTGAGTGTCTGCGTGTGTATTTGGTCGACGTCATACCTCTTGCGGTGGGATGTCAAAGGTGATGGTACGCATGTCCACGTTGATGAAGCTGTCGGTGCACGGCAAGATGAAGAACAAACCTGTGGAATCATAAGAATGCAAATAGTCTGTGCAGAGACCGCGTCAGCGGTAAACACAATGAGAAGCGGACGTCTCCAGCGATGTTTGAAGCCGGCGGGATGAATGAAATCTTGGCGAGGGGCCAAGTCAAGCACGCTTTAGAAGACTGCAGCTGTGCTGACAGTCGGGCAAAGCTGTGAAAATTTGCGGCTTTCAGAAGCCCGTTTCAAGTCACAACCATCCAGCGGGGGCACCAAACAAGACTTGGCACGTGCCTGAGTTAAAACGCGAGGAATGCAAACATTTAGCATTCAAGCATTTTCAATTATGGAAAGTGCAGATTTGACTGGGGAAAATCAGAGCCGATGGTAAATACGAACCACAGCCTCTCCCTCCCCCTCCCAAGGCAAGCTAAGTTGAATCTGAAAGGCCTTGCAGGGACCTTGTGAGATTTTATGGCTCTGAGTAAAATTCCAGTGTGGTGAAATAACTGTTTTGGCATCAGCAACGGCAACAATGGCATTTAAAAAATTCGCTTAAAGGCGCATGACAGTGAACCAAGTGCTGAATTTAGTTGAGGGGCATAAACACCACAAGACCCCCAGGAATGGGAAATTTGCGAGCAGAGGGCTATTATTACCCTACACCGTCACCAATGGCGTCCCCTGGCACTTGAGGGAGTCCAATTTCACAATTTTTAAGAGGACACGCCCTGCGTTTTTTATTGGATGCAGTAAAACAACAAATCAAGGATGAAGAGACAGAGAGCCATGAGATGCATGCAAATTGTTTCTCATGGGAGCCTGCATTTTTCCTCTACAAATATGCCATCTCACAAGGGGTGGATAGGCCTTCCCATCACTATTTTAAGATTTATTACTGCATCTAGAAGTCAAACAGCACTGGCAGACATATGGCAACACATAAATGAGGCCCTGGTGAATGGCGCCGCAGGATCCACATTGGGGAGAGCCACATTGTTTCCATTTCTGATTTGTGCGAAGGAGGTCGAACAAAAGTCTCTTTGTTTGTTTGTTTATCCGCTGGTATTACTGCCTTTACCTGATACAGTGATACCTTGGCTTATGAACTTAATTGGTTCCCAGAAAGTGTGTGTAAGGTGAAAAGTGTGTATTCCAAACATTAATTTCCCACAGGAAAACATTAAAATGAGAATAATCCATTCCCAGGTCCCCATAAAACATAATTTTTAACTAAATAAGCCTTAAAACTACACAAAATATAGCTTATTTTATGTATATTAAATTGCTATTGTATTGTAATTAAACAAATAAATTGTACTGTATAATAAAGTTGTTTTATTTGCCTTTGTGATGGTCGTTGATGGCTTGATGGAATGGATAGCTTTTTGCATCAAGTGTCACAAGGAAGTCTTAGAAGTTGTGATATTGCAAAAGCAACCGATGCAGGCAGACACACTAGAAACTTTAGTAATAGCTGGTTCCCTTGCTTGTATGTTCTCTTCAAATTGTACGGATGGCTTGTGCGTGTTATTTGTGGAGCCTGATTGATGGGATATTTTAACCTACACTCTGCCTTTGAACTATCAAGTTGAAACGAGTCCAAATTTCACCGTTTTCTATCAATTTTCTCACCATTTCACTTATGTTTTTTTCTTCACTTTTGTTTTTTTTGTTTCAAGCTCTGTCGTCTCCCTTTCGTGTGTGTTTCCGTTTCTGTAACCCCTCCCCCGATCACTGCTGCGTGTGGCCTGCTGCTTGTGTCCCCTCCTTCCTCTACCACGGACCTACTCTACTCTACTACTCTTGACCAATCACATACGGCTTTAACCGAAGACTGGGGGCGGGGAATCGAGGAGGAAAAAAATCCGGCTGCCATTTCCAGCACCTTGCTAGGAGCCGCAAGAACCGGCTCGTTCGCGAACGACACATCACTCATTGTGGCGCTCCGTGTCTTTGCCGAAAAATAGTTTGTATGCCAAGATTATATTATCGCGAATTTAACGTTCGCAAGCCGATAACTTCATTAGCTAAAACGTTCGTAAGCCAAGGTATCACTGTAGTTACATCCTTGACTTTGGTCAAATTCACATCATTCTTGATCCGGCAACCTGTCTTGAGATTCATTGTGCTTTCTTTCCTGCCCCATATTTTACAGGTGGACAACATCACCATCGACACATGGCTGTGAGTAACCAGGCAACCATTGCTTCACAAACGTTTTTATGACCGAAATTAAATTGACCTGATTTGGGACGTATGAATTGAATGGATCCAGCTGGGCTCTGCCTCCAATCTGCAGTCACAAATCCCATCTTCTGACTTAAGATGTTTTCATTTTTTTTTTTCCCGGGACCTGTCGTTCGTGTGTCACGCTGGAAAAAATGCAAGCTCTACGCAGCACATCAAACTGTAAAACAACGGCAAACTCATTCTGTTGCAAGCAAGTGCTAACTGCAATTGCCTCACGCGTGAAACAAGAATGGACGCCATCTTTTTGTGTTCAATGTTTCTACTTCAATGTGTGGGGATAAATTACCAGACATAAGAAAAAATGAACACAACAATAATCATTAGCTGACTTTGTTCCACATTAGCTCTGGACACTGCAGCATAACACCACCACATACACGCGCACACGTGGCTTGGGGACCAAATCTGGCCCCTGGCCCGCCTGGTCATTTTATGTGGCTCGCAAAAAGCAAATCAAGTGTGTCAACTTGTTCAAATGTGTACCGAAATGTCAAATTGCCACATGTAATAAATAACGCTGATATTTTGCAATCATTTTATTACCGTAATTTCCGTACTATAAGCCGCGACTTTTGTCACAATCTTTCAACCCTGCGGTTTATGCAACGATGCGACCGATTTATGCATTTTTACTAACGGTATGGCACTAAAGGTCAGAGTGAGACAGGGCGAATATGTGTGCCGAGGAAGACTCAAGTTAATGTAACTACTTTAACTACGCATGTGAATCGTGCAGTTAAAGTGGCCCTCCGAGTTCAATTGGAAGCTTGGATAACCCGCGGCAAGAAACTGTTTACCAAAACTGTCCATATGTGAAGAGCAACTTTTGCACAACTCTGCTAACGTATTTCTACCTTGTATGTTTTTGTACCCAGACCTGTTAGCGAGTGTTAACGCGTTGTCTCACTTGTACTGGCATGTTTTTTTACCAGCCCTCTTCGGGCTGCGTTACTGCCATAATGCATGTTGTGTTGCTTCTGCGTAACAGGCACTGTTTTGAAAGAAAAGTTAAGGTATATTAGTAAAACTTTGAAAAAAAATTCTGTGTACCGTCTTTCTTTATAAAAATGCGGCTAATTGACAGGTCAGGTTCATGTATGTACAAAATGGTTTGTCCTTTAAAAATGTACTGGGTGAGGCTTATAATCAGATGCGCTATTTAGGCCGTAAATTACGGTACCTAATTGACACTCACTTGAATAATAATTGAACAATTTGAATTGACTTCACTGATTTCAAATCTAGTAATCTGTTAACTTGTGGTGTACAATTAATAATTTTGTGTTTTCACTGACATAACAACCCTCCAAGGTAAGACATAACTCCAAATTGGTCATTGATGACCTTGACTAACAGCTTCGGTGATTGCAAATTTGCGTCAACTGTAGAACTTCAAGTATCAAACATACACACTAGAATAAAAAGTACTTTAAACAGACCCAACCTGGTCCTTTGGCTCCTCCTCGCAAAAGTCGTCCCAGGCGAAAAATAATGGCTCTTTCATACTCCTTCACAATCTGCGTGCAGAGGTAGAAGACACTATCCGTTTATACAGCAGGTCTTAAATTTACATCCAACGGACGGACATCCTATCATTTTATTTGTATTTCTGAAGAAAAGGACATAATCCATTCTCCGTAACAAAGTCTTAGCAGGCATTAGAGGACATTCAAACATTGATGATGACTTAAACTGCGGGAAACTCTTGACAAAATAAAACAAAATTGCAAGCAGTAAAACAAAAATGACCTTGATGCACATCCAAATGGAGATAGGCAGTGTGACTATCATGAGTAGAAGAGACAACAGCACCAACAACCAGCCACATGCGCCAATGTTGGAGTCTCCATTCTCCAAGGCTAGAAAGGAAGAAAAATAAAGAAACACAGCCGTCATTTTCCTCTTCACGGGTAAATAAACGTGTTGGTTAGTTTATGATAGTCCTGTAAAATCGGAATTATGGGTTATGGCATGGAAGAATCAATCATCCTTTGGCATATGGAGGCAAGCTACCCCATCACCATACATAATGTGCCATTTGATTCATTTATATTTTATGATATTTTGTAGGTAAATAGTTATCGTACAGTGCTTCCATCCTTTTGAAGTTACTAATGCCATGCAGGGACCAATGAAAGAATATTGCATGACAGTACAAGGCTGGCTCACTTATTGTCATATTTCATTCTATTTGATTGTTTTGATATTTATTACCAAGCAAGCATTTGCACATAAATATTAATTCCGTAGTAATTATAAATAGACTATTGCATTGAAGTATGTAAATGATACTGTGGCGCTTTTCTAATGGGACTCGATCATAAATCAAGAACACCCTGAATTCAGCAATTTTGAATGGGAACGGCTACAATACTCCACTCAAGTGATTGGTTCAACTTCAAGTAAGACACTGGGACTGGTTTCTGATTGCTAACATAGCCTTGGAGGGGAAATCTATTCTGGTTAATACTGCATTTGAGGAATATGAATAAAGTAGCCAAATCCACCTGACGTTACCTATCTCAGAGGGTGGCCATTTTACCACTTCACTATCGAGTGCTCACAGTGCCTAAGGGGATCAGTTTTGAACGCTAAATGAACACCCCATGAACCATGATTGGTCATTACCTAGTAAACTAGTTGGCTCTGTTCACATCCAAACATGCGCATTCAACCATTGGTTGTGCTTTACCGTTGGCGGGCATAACTATCGAGCAATATCTCTTCATGACCCATTTATTATTAAACGATCGACTCCAGAATCAATCTGAATATTTTACAAAGGGTACTTTTGCCCACATTATAGCACAAGTGACACGTCCAATTTTGAAGGCATTTTAATATACTACGCCAAAGCGTTTTACCAACCCAAATATTCACCTTTTCTAACCTTAAAATTATTATAGCGTGACATAACCAATTAATGCAGCTGTGTCAACACATGAACGGTCTTCCTAATTAGTTTAAAATAATTTATTTTAACCTCTGGAATCCATTGTCGTACACTGGCCTGCAGCTGAACTAGGTTTTTTTTTTGTTTGTTTTTGTTTTTTACTTTTAAAAAAAGGAGAAAATGCATCTGTGTTTCTTCATATCAGCTAGCTAGTAATAAGTTAACCTGGGAGGTTTGTATTTCTGGGGCACACATGAGTTTGCTAACTCGCTTTGTGCTACAGTTTCAACAAAGTAACAAATAAGGCGTTGGTACACTGCTTTGGTGATCTTTGTCAACTGGTTACATAACAGTTAGATTTAACGCTTATTAGCTGGATGAACATTCCCAAACACATAATTTGCAAGTGTCACTCTTAAAAAGTGCACTTCACATGTCGCTTTGTACCGCCCACCTCCATATATGACACACATTGCCATTCAAACATTACGGTGACATTCGTACAGTGCGACAATATTCTATGATTTACACTTCCTTAAATATAAAAATTCAGATTCTGCATCCATGTGTTTTAATGGTGATTTAACATTTCAAGGTTACATACAGCTTGCAACAAACTTTACATTTATAACCTACAAGTGTTCTTGCGTAAAAATATTGAGAATGACTTGACTAGTGCATTCGCGTAGCAGGTTCGTGATAGAGAATGGGTGGCTTACGAAGACCACCCGGTTAGAAACCGAGAAAGCTCTCCATTGGCAAAATAATTCAGAGACACATGACGGTGAATTCCATTAGTTTTTCAAAAAATAAGAATTACAGGACAATCACCTTGCCTTACAAGTTACCGATCTATGATCACTAATAGCGATTAGATTAAATGTAAACCTAACCAGCCAATGGCCCAACATCCAATTTGAATTTCACTACAAAACTTGATGACATGCAATGATTCATTGGGTGTGATTGGATGCAATACCTTCTGTATCATGTAAAGTGCTGCTTGGACCTACAGACAAAGTTAAAGGTCAAAACACCATTGATCGAAGAGTACAATAGGAATATACTGTACAGTAAACCCTGATTATTCACATGGGGTAGGGTCTGAGCTCCACGGAACACCAAAAATCCCAAAGTAAATGAAAACACTATTTTTATGTTTATTCATTTTTTTTAAAGGAGAAGCAAGGAAATGGCCCTTGTTTTTTCATCATCAGCATAATGAAAATAAAAACAACACAATAGAAATACGTGTTTGGGATTAAAGATGGAATTTTGAGGAAAATAATATGTTGGATGCTACACTACCCAGTTCAAGTTGCAACTGTAATGCATGCATGTATGTTCGGTACGTAACAATATTTCTTTGATTCTTCGTGTATAAGTTATTTCTTCTTGTAGCCTGTCAGACAAACCCTGTGTCGCCGAGTCCCATTCTGTCAACAGGTTGTACAGAGAAGCAAATTTGTGCATTCGTGAATAAGGTGGTGGTTCACTGTACTGTATATTAAAAGGACGACACGATCTTGGCAACAGGTATACGTCCAAAAGTGATTCGAAATAATGATCTGTAGTATTGTACGTAACAACAAAAACAGAACGAAACAAACAAACAATAACTGCGTTTTAACCACCACAATATTATATTGTGGTGCATACATTCAGAGTAGAGTTTGACACCGCAGTTTGTACGTGCATGGGTAGTCTTGATTAGCTACATGAAATCTGATTACAGTACTGTATAAGGCATGTGCGTAGTCAACTTTCACACGACGCGTTAGCTTGGCAAATGGGAGGGGCTAGTCTATATTAGCTTTGCATTAGCTTGCTTTGGGGAAAATCTCATTTCGAATTTGACACAGTGCAAATAGTGTTTTCTGAAGGTCACACTATTTGCAAATGAACAGAGATTTGTGATGTATTGCAAATAATAGATGGTGAGCTTTTCGATATCGAATTTATACATAGTTGGGCATTAGCTGCTCAAACACAAGCGAAAATCATTTGAGTCTTACCTGATTGACGTTCTCGTCTTTTGGTAGCTTTCAATGCCAAATCCTCGTTTTCCATTCTTAATACGTATTTCAAATCTTTGCAGTAGTAGGAGAGAAGAGAATTTTCCACAACACGGGCGGTGGTTTTATCCTCTGTGCATAATATTTGCCCTGAGCGTGGACTCGGAGGTACCATGACGCACACCAATCGTCATGGCCTAATATAAATGTATAAATAATCCTGTTTATCCCGTCTGGACAATTCAGTTAATTCAAACTAATAAAGGCAACTGCTGGACAAAGCAGTTTTGAATCGTAAAGTGAAGCGCTCATCAATGTAAAAATCTGGATTTGCCATATGACCACGAGTATTCCGTTTTAACAGCCTAAAAAACACATAGCAAACCTTTATGGCCACCAGTTTAACACAACACAGGGATGCTTAAAATGGACTTCCTTATTATCTTTAACAATTCTAATTATTCGATGTGTGTAGAAAAATAATAATAACGACATATTACAGTATATAATGATGTGATTCGTTTGGCAATGGTCCATGAGATGCTGCCTGAAAGTGAGATTCGGGATTAACTCAAATGCTATAGTTACTGATTTCTTGCCTTTTCCTTGCCTCATTTTGTTTCCTTCATCCATTGATTAATTTAAAACAGACTTGTGAAATACAATGATCTCCTGGTTGTTTGGGTTTTAAGAAATGGAATTTTAGTTTGAAATGGAGGTTCGAATATTTACCTGCAGTTTCCTGTTGGATCCTTGCTGTCGCCTGCCTGTCACTCACCCGACGGTGTCCTCGCTGATGCCGTTTCTTTGAATTATCAGGAGTTGACATGGCTGAAGTTTTATATCCCATGTTCACATGTGGGACATAAGCAGGATCATTTGGATCACTGCTTGCAGATCCTGGGAATGTAATAAATGATTATTTAAGCAACATAATTTAAACAGATGCAAAACAATGTACACTGCTACGAAAATTCATTACTAAATTAACATAGTTTCTTATACATTTATGACACATAAACAAAAGAATCATTTCTGAACGTAATAAAAATATATAAACTCTCATTACTGTACCATATTTGTACTTGGTGAATGAACAATGAAAAGGTATAGTTGAATATAAAGAGGGTACAGAAAATGTTTAAGAATGAATGACTCTCTGTGTCTTGTCTTTGTGTTGTCATGTCTTTGTGTTGTCATATTATTTGTTATTTAGTTTTTTGTTGTTGTTTTTACTTCAAGACGGCGCCGTGAGAGTGACTGCCTTTCCAGCCATCCCATTGTGGGCCGAATAAAGTCACTGTCACTAGGTTTTTTCCAACTTTAGCATGTTTCCATGAAAAAAATCCCTCATAGTTAACAGTGATGACCATCTGTCACCTCAGGGGAAAAAAAAAATACTCAGAGTTTATTGCCGATTGCCACGTTACATTACAACCCATTTGTCCACTGGTCATAGCATGTTTTAAAGAACTGGAACCCTTTGGATGGCCCTACGGAAATGCCAAAGGTTGTGTAAGTGTGTTTCAAGAAAAGGATGTAACTCAGCCAAAAACAGGCTATGGGAACAATCAGAAACTGATTGTGAATAACTTGTCATTTCCTTTGATTGAGGTCTGCTGGGTGGAGGTCCATTTTACACTCTTTCTCGCGTATTAAGAGCCTTTATTGTTTCAATAATCCCATGCAAATTAAAACAAGACAGTCTTTGGACACCTAGTGGTTCTGTAATTGTTGTGAGTGGTGGTTCACAGTGTCTTGAAGACATGCGCACACACGCGCGCACACACACACACACACACACACACACACACACGCGCACACACACACCCACACACACACACACACACACACACACACACACACACGCGCACACACACACACACACACACACACACACACACACACACACACACACACACACACACACACACACACACACACACACACACACACACACACACACACACACACACACACAAACCCACACACTAACACACGAGACTGGACAACTGCTGGAAAGACACTTGAGTTGTGCATTACTCCTGCAAGTCCACAGCGCTATCATTCTGACAGTCTCACTTACTGAATGTTTGTGGTGTCAAATACACAAACATCACAAGCAAGAGCATGCTTTGCCCGAGGTGATTGTTAGCTGCGATCGCGTAAGTTTGGTGCTTTCCGGGATAGCAAATGTGTATGGTGTGCGTGTTGATACCCTCATCACCGATACTGGGACATTTCAACGAGTCGCTGTCACCTCACTAGTGACATGATTACGACGACTCGCGCCCCGCTGTGTCTTGTGCTGGCAAGTTCAAGAGTTTGCTTTGCCCGAGGTGATTCTTAGCGGTGATTGCGTAAGTTTAGTGCTTTATATATATACAGTAAAGTCTCGTTATATCGATAGTCCCGGTTATATCGATACTATTTCTATGCACGCACGGAGAAAATTACATGCAAACAGGGTCGGATATATCGATAGTCCCGGTTATATCGATATTTTTTCGGACTCCCTTGAATATCGATATAAAGCGAGACTTTACTATATATATATATATATATATATATATATATATATATATATATATATATATATATATATATATAGGAATGTCATGAGAGGCTAGCTCTCAGCGGGACAGGACAAGAAGCGCAATGGGCGACAGGTTTTAATAAAGGGTTTCAGGGGGGGAATTGACAAGTAACAAAGGCAAGAATAGTGTCTCTTCCAATATTTAAATCATAATAAAGTCTCTTCTGAGGTGAAACTGAAGACTGAGTTCTTTTCCATGAGTTTCTAGGCCTCACCCCTCTTGTCGTCCTCCTCATGTAGCCTAGCCACCTTTAGCAAGGTCCAAATCCAGTGTCCTGTCGTATGGTCCCAACTGGCAATGAGGTCCACGCGGCAATCAGTCTCTCCACAGCAGCAGAGCTTGTCTCCCCCGGGGCCCACACTCAGAGGCTCTCCGCCTTAAAAGCCTTGCCTGCCAATCAAGCCGTGATCAGCCGCAGGTGTGGTGTTTGAATTGCTGCCTTCCACCAGATGGGGCCAAAACTCTCTCTGGGTGAAGCCATTTTAAGGGGATGTATTTTCCCTCCAGAACCCAGCCTCTTGTGACATCACAATATATATATATATATATCCGACCCTGTTTGCATGTAAATTTCTCCGTGCGTGCATAGAAACAGTATCGATATAACCGGGACTATCGATATATCCGATATCGATATAACGAGACTTTACTGTATATATATATATATATATATATATATATATATATATATATATATATATATATATATATATATATATATATATATATCTTCTTTCTTCTTTTCCTTTCGGCTTTTGCCTTCAAGGGGTCGCCACAGCGAATCAGTAACCTCCATCTTCAGAGGTATGATACGCATGTTTGTTTTGGCCCAGCTTTTACGTCGGATGCCCTTCCTGACACAACCCTCTGTATTTATCCGGGTTTGGGACCGGCACAAGAAGACTTATGTCCCTTTGTGGCTACAGAACAAGCAACTCGCTCAGTAATATATATATATATATATATATATATATATATATATATATATATATATATATATATATATATATATATATATATATATATATATATATATATATATATATATATATATGAAAAGGAAAGGAAAGGATATCCAGTGCTTTAGTCAACACGAAAGTGGGTGAAATTGACCCCTTAACATTATATGAGGGTTAAAAATGAATGAAAAACTCATCAATAAATTCATTCAGATGTAATTCAAAAGGGGCATGAAGGGCATCTTTGCCATCATCACTCTAAAAATCATTTGTTGTTTTTTTGTGATTCATATCATTTCAATTAATATTCAGTCAGGCTACAGTAAATTTATAAGCATAACCGTTTTTTTTAATGATACATTACTAATGTTAAATTACAGCTGAATCACAGTAAATATTGATAGACTTGTATGTTAACATCACAGGGTGCATTTATTATGTATTTGAATTTCAAGTCAGGGCCTGTAAAAAAATAAAAACAACAATGTAGCAACAAAAATAAACACATGTAAGTATTTGGGTTTTCAATGAAGTCTTTTCTCTGCTGACATATTTTCTTTCGGAATAATTATTTGGTAGAGGTTGCACCTCCCCATGTTAAACCTCCTCTATTACAATGCAGAAGTGTATCATATTGTAACACTCACACCTGGAAGGATTTATCGACCTGAGATGAAAGAGCAAGTAGGGTCAATCATAAAATCACACTTGGGTTTTTATTGGCAATACAGTTCCACAGAATAAAGTGCAACATGGTGAGAGAATGATCTATTTGCATTATTACAGACAACACCAGATTATCCCGGAGAAGTCTGCAACAACTGCAAATAAGTCTCCCAATGTCAATTTTGATTCGAAAAGTTGACAGCCAAGATGGAGGTCACAGAGGTCAGGGCGTCGAAAAAGGTGCAAACTTGTAAAGCCGTCAATCTGTTTTCAAATTACGGCGGTGACAGCGTGCGAGGTGTTGTTTCCGTGTATTATGGTAATGGTTGGCCTTGCCGGCTGCCGCTTGTTCGCGGGTATCACGTTTGGCATTCTGCTCCACTTCTCCCACTGAAAATGAGTTCTCCCTCTCGCTTCAAACTTACAGGAGATGCGGCGCCCACACAGCTGTTCTCCCCCGAGCTGGCGTACATAAAACATAAAAGGTAAGCCTATATGAAAAATGCACAGAGCGCTGGAATATAATGTGCTTGATACCCGACTACTGTCGGGCAGGAGGGAGATAAAGCGAGAGGCCTGCCCTGGATAGATTCCTTTTTTTGCCAAATTCGTTTCACTGCCGGCTTGGATGGCTGCCTGCGCAAACATTTACTCACCGTGCTCAATCCGTGGATCACATTACAAAGATTGATTGTTCACTTGCCTCTCACCCTCCACTGTTTCATTGGCCAATATGAAATTAAATGGGATTCTTCAAAGAGGGTGTGGGAGGCGGCTCGCTCTGCTTCGAATAAGTGACTTTGCCTCTCGAGCAGATGTGAACAAGCAGATTGTGTGTGCGTGCACGTGGAGAAAATGCCTCCATTATTCTTGTGCATTTGAGATGAAGCGGAAGCTTGAATATAAGGCTTACAAAACAAATCCAAATGATTGTCACAGTTGAAAGAGTGGCGCATTGTAAATTCGCCCAGCGCCTGCGTGAATTTGCAAGGCAATTCATTTGGGACACACAGGTGTCTTGCTACGGGTGCCCGATTGAAATTGTGCTCAGAAGCAAAATGTGACTTTTTATTTGCAATCTCCAAAACAACTCTGTGGGTTTTACTGCACCCCACAATGGTTTTAAACCATGACTTATCATTTCAGATCTAGCAAGTTGCAAACATTTTTCTGACTCTTTTTCAGCGACCCTGAGTGCAAACAAAACAAAACAAACATTAAAAGACAATTGGAACAGGAGGGAGGCCATCTTACCCATTAACTTTGGAGTCCATTGAATCTACGAGGTGCCAAAAATTCAGTGAAAATTGGATTGGATTGGATTTGCCTTTATTTGTCTCACAGTGAAGACATTCACATTTCACAGCAGCAAAGTTATGAAATTCACCAACAATATCATTTTATTTGAAGTCCAAATTGGGGTACATTGATATTATGGTCACTCCAGTGAACATATTAACATCATGCCATCAAGTTACAGGGTACATGTAAGGCACTGGTGTCAAAGCCAAGGCCCGGGGGCCAAATCTGGCCCACCACATCATTTTATTCGGCCCGTGAAAGCAAATTAAGCATGTCAAGTGCCATGATGCTTGCTAAAGTCCGAACCAAAATTTCAAATTGTCTCATTTAAACCACAATAACAGTCATTATTTTTTTACTTCAAATTTGAAAACACGTTATTCATTAATTTGTCTAGCGCTCTATATGTAACATTTTGAGGGGATTAAACAACACAAAATTCATAACGCCCTGCGAGAGGGAAAAACGTAACAACAATGTATCCCGCGAGGGAAAGACACCCTTAAAGGACAACCGACGCCTCCGGACAAGTTGTGGCCATAATTTGTAAAATTACTTCAAATGAATTCTACTGAGTGTATTTTACAAAGATTCCACCGCATATAGCTATATTTCACGTTTTAAGACTCACGCTGAATATTCAGGAAGTCTTGTTTTTCAGTTGGTAACGATTCCTGACGTCACGTCACGGAGGGAACGCCCCTGACCGAGAAAGCGACACACAATGCATTTTGGGTACTTTGTTTGGTCTGAAAACTTAGTGTTGATGGTGAAATTAGGAGAAAACAAATAAGTAACGCGATGGTGAATCGTTGTGTGTTGCACCAAGACTACTATTTGATACTAGTTGACACAAATTCCCAGCAGACAAATCAGCCCATTTTCAAAGGAGCTTTGGCGCCATCTTGTGCATTTTCTGGGACGGTACATTTCATCAAGATGCCTCAAAATGACACGGAATTACTTCTTTAATCGATTGCAAACATTTATGCTTTCCTCTTCAGAACTATTTGAATCATATTCATAACTGGATGAGTTACAAGAAAGCATCTTCTCCAAATCTGAAGCCGTTGTTTTGATTCTCGAGCAAGGCAAAACGTCTTGGCCTGGCGTCACGAACAAAGGTGCGGGACCTTCTGAAACGGAAACTTTTGAAGTCGTTTTGGGAGACTTTAAGTCATGTTTATTGGTGTTTTTCATTTAATTAAAAATATCAGCCTGCGTGTTTTGGGTATTTTAGATGCTATAAAACGTTTTTCTGATGTCAGTTAGGAAACAAAAAAATGGTGTTGGTGGTCCTTTAATATAAACATTAAAATAGGCAACGTGGAGCATGTGAACGAATTTGAAAAATAATCTGACACTGCAGTTAGTTTCTACTCGGGTCATTAGACATGACACAAACTCGAAAATCGATGGGAGCTTTTCCAAGCAAGTAACTTCATCAAATGAATTTGAACTGACGATGTGCCATTGTGTGCAACAAGTGGAAATGTATTTGAGATTTATCAAAAAAAGCTAATAAAACAATACATAAATAAATAAAATAGCAGAGGCAATTGGGAAGCCGCCCAGTTGGAAGAAAAAAGCCGTGACTAGGTATTTTGACCTTTCGGACTCGGGGTCAACACAGAGGATGCAGGGCTTTCTTCTCTGCAAGAGCTTTCGGGAAAAGAAATGCTCCCGGTGAAGCAGAGAGCAAGCGAATCTTAGCCCCTCCCTCACCTCCGCTGCCGCATCACGTCCTACATCCATTCCATTTCCCTTTGTGCGTCTTCCTCCCATCATCATTTTGCTCACCCTCGCCCCCTCACATCGTTAGCATTTAGATAGTTGAGAGCAGAGGAGCTTGGGTAATAGGCTTTTCCCTCCCCGTCGTCCCTCCTTGCTCAAATCAGCTGAAGTAAGAGGGATTAAATCAAAAGAACAACAATGATGATGAGAGCGAGTGCGAATGAAAGAAAAGCGGCAATGGTGGGGGTGGGTATGGCTGCATAACGCTTGATCGGGCTGCGAGCTCATTAACCCGGGCCTTGACTGAATTGATGTTAGAGGTGATTGGTGATTATCACATTTAGGGAATACTTCTTCTCTCCCCACCTCGCTCCTCCCGGCTCCCTTTTCCCCCTCCGTGGTTTTATTTCTCTCAATTTCATCCAGGTCAGCTGTCCCTCCCTGGTTCCTTCCCTCGGGTGCGAGGAGAGAAGGATCCAGCCCGATAGCATCAATGCCAGCTCCCGTGTTCGCTTGATCTCCTAATTCTGCTTCATTTCAACTTCATCAACTCTTCCACTGGACCGGAAGCGCAGAAGAATGGGAACAGCTTGGCTGGAAACAGCTTTTTCTCCCCAGCTCCTCTTTTGTTGTGCGTGATCTGATATGATACCCGAGAGCAGCTGGTGTTACGGGCACCATCCGTCACAAACACACACACGCACACAAACACACACACACACATGCGCATGCAGCAGAGTCGTCTAAGCTAAAGTTCTGACTCATGGGTTTATGAAAAGTTCAGAATAACTTTCTTGAAAGTGTTCCATGATAGCAGGTGTCAGGCACCTATGGCTCACGAGCCATATATGACTCTTTTGATGATTGCATCTGCATACCTGTCAAACTTGGCTAATAGCTGCTGTTATAAATGATTACAATTCCCGTATAAAAGTTGCAGTATGTCGTACATTATTTGAAATGATAAAAAATGCTAACACAAGCCGAAATGCAATTGACCGCGCATGCACACATGCTTTCGTAATCGACCGTACGCAGCGATAAAAAATACATATACATATGATGGAGTATTACTTTTGCTCCCCTTATTAATGATTGCAATTCCCCTTATTAAGCGATAATAAACCTTACAAACACAACCCGACACATAATTATTTATTTCAGCATTCGTGACTTTGTGGGACGCTGGATCAACACTATAGATACAAAGTGTTTGGTCAATGGAACATGAGACTTGCTTTTGGCTACATTTTCCATGTGTCCGGCAGTTTTAAAGTTGCTCTTTAGTCGTAAAATCAACTTGCAGCAACTTTTACGTCCTTTTTACACGGAACACAGAACGAAAACTGAGGACCTTTTGTCGACGATCTTATCCATCCAGCGTATTCACCTTGGAGACTCTCCCATTCTTTTTGGTGGCGACCCAATCCTAGAGTTTTTCTCTTCTTGGCGGTTC